>NC_068286.1:2310079-2422947 GCF_025860055.1 Xyrauchen texanus | reverse complement strand
TTTATCCATTGTTTAATGGAGCGTATGCACCACGCCTTTCTTTCGAGAGCACACTGTTTTTTCCTCAAATGTTAGGCTATTCCTTTTGCAAACTTAAAAAAAAAAGAAGGATATGTGTGCCCTTTGGACACGAAAAAATAGATGAATGTTGAGTAGCCTACCGAATATAAAGCAAAAAAACGAGGATTAAAATCTCTTGATTAACTGTTGAGTAATGTAGCTCTTAAAGTTTGCAAAATGAATAACAATTGTGAAAAAACAATACTGTGCTCTCGGAAGAATAGCGTGGTGCAGGCACGAAAAATACGTCCCATTGAAATACATTAGATTGAAAGTCGTGCTGAGTGACACGAAAAATGGGGAAACTCGTGTCCATGAACACGAATCAATAGATTAAATTTCGTGACAATGTCACGAACTGCCGTGAGACACAACCACATGTTGTAAAGCAGAATGACATGCTATTGTCAGATCATTTTCTCAGCTTTTACAGTAAAAGAGTGAGTAGATCATTCACTTGTTGTTGCTGTGAGTTATATTGAGAGACAATAATAACATATGCTTTTTACTTTGCCGAAAGTGTGATGATGCAGTATTTTTTGTCTCCATGTAAACCTCCGTTAATATTTAACTGCAAAATCTCCAAAGTTGCCTTCATTTATTTTCTATACTGTATGTTTCTAGAAGAGAATGTTCTCTGACAATGAAAGTTTGAGATGCATTAAAAGTGCAGCTGTATATGTGCTCTCTATTTCGCTCTCTCTTCTGGTTGTGTAAAGTTTGTGGTAGTCGTGACAGACGGATCTGAGTGTTTCAGCGCCTGATCTCTCATTCCATCAGCCTGTGCAATAGTTTATGATGTAACAATGGTAAGATGTGATAAATTGTAAAAAATCGATGTATTACGAACCAAGGTGTTCATGAAAATAATAATTACATAAAACAATGTGATGATACGTATTGCAAGCCTGCAATATAAAGCAGCATAAATTAGTATTTGTATCTGTAAAATAGCTGGAAGTGTCTTAAACCAGAAGAGGTGCACAATCCTGGTTCCCCCTATCGTCATTGATGATTGGATAGATCATTTGAGGCAGTGCAGAGTATGTTAGTCATAAAGTTTTTTAACAGACTGTGAATATGAAGGGGGAAAAAACACACAACAAGTTTGCATCTTGAGCAATTTACAGAAACAGTTCAAGTTCAAAGTCATCTCATGAAGAGATGTATTATTAGTATTATTTTATGAAGAGTCTGGGTAATCAACCAGGTTAACTGAAGTAGGAATCTTCTTGTAAACCATTAACCCATGTAATCTGATCTTCTTAACTTATTTGTGATTTGTCTCACATGTTCAATCACATCCGCTAGAGGTCGCTGTTCCTCTGTGTTTAATACTGAGTGAACGGTGATGGTGGGAGGGGCCAGTAAAGCTGATCATTACTGATAAAGAGCTGAATAAAGAGGAAGTAACTAAAGCAGACAGATGTAGAGACAGAGAGAGACACACAGAGAACATTGAACTTAAAGAAGACAAACATCCTGTGAGGAGAATCAGAACTGCTGTGAAGCTGAACTCAACTCACAATGAAGATCTTCCTCATCTTCACTTTCTACCTCATCTCAGGTCAATACACTTCTCTTACAGTATTACAGCAATCCTGATGAATTCTGTTGATCATTCTACACCAAATGACATGTACTGACAAACTGTAATCAACAGTTCAATAGCTGCTTATTTGTGGAGGCTCAACTGGCCATAAAAGTAATGACGATAACAATATTAATATGATTGACAGGTTCAGTGAGATGCTTTGATGTGATTGGATATTCTGGAGGAAGTGTTCTTGTTAATTCCCGGATGTTTTGGTGTGATAACTGTTTTAAATACATTGAGAAATATGACCCATACAGAAGAATTATACAATATAAGAAACATCATCACTGGATTACTGAAGGGAGATTCACTCTGTTTCATAATAATAATGGAAATCTCATGATCTTCATCAAAGAACTGAACACAACAGATGCTGGAAGTTACCGGATGGGGTTTAATAATCAGAGGTTCATTGAAATTACATTGAATGTGAAAGAGGGCAAGTCATTTGATTGATCTAAATCATTTTATAACTAAACAAATAAAGATACAGTTTAAGACATTTGTTGTTACATGGTACAATATTTATCATAATATCTTGTGTATTAAAGATTCATGTTGTGGGAAGTCAAAAACTGTGACTGTGAATAGTGGAAAAACTGCCGAGTTCAGCTGTGAATATTCACAGAATCACAAATATAACAGGAAGACAATATTCAAAGAAGAACAAAACTCTATTAATGAGGAGATCTCCAGCATTGACACATGGAAGAAGAAAGGAAGATTCAGTATTTCTGATGACCGAGATAAACATTTCTTCATTGTGAGAATTACTGATGTGAAACCAGATGATGGAGGAGTTTATTTATGTGCAGTTCAGATCTACAGACACTCGTACAGTTACTCCATCATTACTACAACTGTTCATCTACACATTATGAGTGAGTACAACAAACCCTCAATAAAATCCAGTACAAATTTTGAGAGTCTGTGTTTGGTGCTCTTGAATTTACAGTTTATACTTGAATAGATACATTAGGTTGATTGTGTCAGATCTGATGAGTTGTATAATGTGATATTTGTGATTGACAGATAAAGTGGGTTCATATAGAGTGAGCGGTTACTCAGGAGGTCAGATCATCATCAAGTGTGAACACCCTCAGTACAAAACCAACCCCAAATATATCTGTAAAGAATCAGATGAGGGATGTTCTGATGTTAAGTCTGCAGGAGTTGAGAATAAATGGATGGAAAATGGAAATGTTTCTTTATATGATGACACCAGAGGAGGAGTCTTGATGGTGTTCTTTAGAGATCTGAATGCTGGAGATGCTGGAACATACAGGTGTGGAGTCAATGTGTCTCAATATACTGACAGAGTTACTCAAGTCACGCTGGACATCAAAGACGGTGAGGAACTTTAAATACTCTCCAACATGTCTAAAAGTATTTGTTCTTATTTCTGTTGATGTTTTTGATGTTTTGTAGATACTTCACTGGTGAAGAAGACAATGAAATCTGTTTATGTTGGTGAGGAAGTGAACATCATCTGTCAGATCCCAGAGGAACATGAAGTCAGTTCAACACACTTTTGTAAAGAGGATGATGATCACATCTGTCAAACTGTCACCACATCTGAAGTGACACAAATGAGTTCTTTATCTGAGAGAAATGAAGCAAGAGTTTTTACTGTGAGCATCAGTAATCTGACAGTGAGAGATGCTGGAGTTTACTGGTGTGGAACACAAACCAGTGGAGAACATCTGACCTTCATCTCTCTGACCACTGAAGTTCAACTCAAACTCATCAGTGAGTAGAAAACAGTTTACTCTGAACAAATAAAGCAAAAATGATCTCTGGCATACAGGACACCCCAACCCCATGTGGAGAAACTTTTCACGAATATATGCAAATTGTAATGCAACAAAACACAAACGTATTGTGAGGGAACACAAAACTAATCCCAGGGAACTTAAAACTATTTCAGGAAATAAATACACTTCTATCGGGAAGACACGCAGGCTTGAGTGAAGTTTGAGATGTCATTTATTTGATAGATTTAAAACGGGAGGTGATGTCTCTCTCTTTGGCGTAGGCCCTGTCCGGCAGTCCGAGGGAGTTGTACCCGGAACCGTCATGTCCTGCCGGAGATAGGAGGCAGGGGCGAGGAGCCAACCCCCCTGTGGGACAGGGCTCAACTGGTGGTGGTGGGGAGGTGGAGGTTGCAGTGTTAGCACACCGAAACAGCAATGTGATAGATTGTGAGCGGACTTATAAAGCATTGGCTTACGTGCGATTGGCTAGGAGTTACCCAGCTAATGATGTGATGATGTACAGCTGCTGTTCTTCCCGCTAGAGCTACGCTCCACTTCCATTCCCTGTCTTCTAAGTAGCTCTGTATATTTTCATTCTGCACAGTGGTGGCCAACATTTTCCAGGGAATCAGTATCGCGGAACACACACTCGAATCACACGCTCAAATGTTGATTATTGATTTGTGTGCAAGACTGCCGTTGAGTAAGACAGTGTCAGTCACTGCAGGAGCTTTTACCTGTCTTACTGTTACTGCTTTCCCATGATGTGAAGCAGCTCCATTCTAGAATCATGGAAACACTTCCCTCTCATTTTTGGTCAATTGTTCACCAAGTGGTTTAAAATGTAAATCTCCAGTAGTGACGTGCTGTTCACCTAGTGTAGGGCAATGAATTTAAACTTTCAAAATGTCAGCAATCTAGAAACATGAACACAATATATGTTACCGCATAACAGACAAAAAAGTATTTGAGAGGGCTAAATTGGCCAATCTAACATCACTGTCTGACTCCATCAGCCATTCTGTTTTACTATCTTTAACTATCAAGTATATTTGTATTTTAGAGGTGGTGCAAAGTAACGAAAGCAACTTGATTTGAAGTTAATAAGATAACATGTTTTAAAAAACTTCTAATTTCCAGATAAAGTGGGTTCATATAGAGTGAGCGGTTACTCAGGAGGTCAGATCATCATCAAGTGTGAACACCCTCAGTACAAAACCAACCCCAAATATATCTGTAAAGAATCAGATGAGGGATGTTCTGATGTTAAGTCTGCAGGAGTTGAGAATAAATGGATGGAAAATGGAAATGTTTCTTTATATGATGACACCAGAGGAGGAGTCTTGATGGTGTTCTTTAGAGATCTGAATGCTGGAGATGCTGGAACATACAGGTGTGGAGTCAATGTGTCTCAATATACTGACAGAGTTACTCAAGTCACGCTGGACATCAAAGACGGTGAGGAACTTGAAATACTCTCCAACATGTCTAAAAGTATTTGTTCTTATTTCTGTTGATGTTTTTCATGTTTTGTAGATGCTTCACTGGTGAAGAAGACAATGAAATCTGTTTATGTTGGTGAGGAAGTGAACATCATCTGTCAGATCCCAGAGGAACATGAAGTCAGTTCAACACACTTTTGTAAAGAGGATGATGATCACATCTGTCAAACTGTCACCACATCTGAAGTGACACAAATGAGTTCTTTATCTGAGAGAAATGAAGCAAGAGTTTTTACTGTGAGCATCAGTAATCTGACAGTGAGAGATGCTGGAGTTTACTGGTGTGGAACACAAACCAGTGGAGAACATCTGACTTCCATCTCTCTGATGACAAATATCCAACTCGCATTGACTAGTAAGTAAATATACTTTACTTCTATACTCTGACCTTTAAAATCTCTACCCCATCCGTAAAGATTTCTATCTAACTGGTCCTGCAACATATGTGCTAGAGTCATGTGTGATGGCTAAAGTCATGCAGCTTCTTGAGTACATGTTTGCTGTGTCTTTTGTAAATGATAGGGTGAACAATGTTCGCCCAGCGGGTGAAAAATGTGAAAATAAACCACGGGAGGATAAGCGCCACATGGATAGATTTCGCTGTAGCGCACAGTCTCCGTGTTTATATCAGTGTTTAAATCATCCTAATACTGGAAAATGTTACCTTTGGAGGTTGTATACAGTGCTTTTCAAACTGTTCTTAGACCAGTTTACTTAAGATTTCCATTAATTTAAAAATCAGTTAAGCTGTTAACTGGTGTAACGTAGTTCAAGGGAAAGGAGGAGGCGAGAACCGGCTTGGCAATATAAATTATATTTTAATTATAAACTTAAACAAAAGACACAAACACACACATGACGGACATGTCTGTAAACGATCTCTCTCCCCCGCACCATCCTCTGCAGTCGGCCTTTATCCCTCTCGGAGGCTTGATTAGCCGATAAGGGACCAGGTGTGTAGAATCACGACCCGGCCCCGCCCTCCGCCCTGCCACAACTGGTTAGACAGCAAGTCAGCAACCTAAATTTTTGGATGCAGCTAACATCTTCCGCTAAATACGCTTACGTGCACGTCCCCCCTTGAAAATTGACAGGGGAGGATAGGGTGGCAGTTGCTGCATCTGTTTTTCATCTTGCATTTGCTTTTAGGTTAGGTTCAGTTTATTGTCCCCTAAGGGAAACTTGTCTTGCAGCCAGGTAAACATACAGGTGACACAACAGGTAGCCTAAACACCACATACACATACCAATAAACAACACAAACTACTAGTTAAAAACACTGTTACAGTATTACCCATCTATGTCATAGAATTGTACAAATTTAGCAACCGAATTGCACTTGGTATAAAAGAGTTCTTAGTCCTATTGGACTTAAAACAAGGGACTCTAAATCTCTGACCTGAGGGGAGGACCTCAAAAGAACAATGAAGGGGATGATTTACACAGTCCAATACGGCATCTGCTTTCCTCATAACCTGCCTCTCATAAATATTTGTCAAGGAAACCTGTGGACAGCCTATTAACTTACCAGCCACCTTCACAATATGGCGTAGATTATTTTTCTCCCTCAGGCTGATGCCCCCATACCAGGCAATAAAAGCAAATGTAAGAACAGATTCAATAAAAGATTTATAAAATAAATACAGGATAACCTTATCGACATTAAAAGAATTAAGCTTCCTTAGGAAGTACAATCGTTGTTGTCCCTTTTTGCAGATAATCTCTGTGTTAATGTCAAATTTGAGTTTACTGTCTATCACAGTACCCAGGTATTTATACTGCTCTACCACCTCTATGCTTATTCCTTTTATATAGGTGGGTAGAGGAGAACCAGGTTGTTTTCTCCTAAAATCTATAAACATATCCTTGGTTTTAGAGGTGTTAAGCTGGAGAAAAGAACTGTCGCACCAACTGACAAACTCATCGACCACTGGCCCATGCTGAGATTCATGTTTCTGCAGTAAACTGACAATAACTGTATCATCAGCATATTTCAGGATGTGTCTATTACTATACTGGCTCCTACAATCGTTAGTGTAGAGGATGTATAGTAGAGGTGAAAGTACACAACCCTCGCGGGGAGCCAGTGGAAGAGACACGCCTTTCAGAAAGACAACCATTCACCTTAACTTCGCTGTGTTCTATTTGTTAAAAAATCCATAATCCAGCTCACAAGATTACTCTCAATATTAAATTCTGATAATAATTTACTAACTAAAACATGTGGCTGGATAGTATTAAAAGCAGAAGAAAAATCTAAAAACAAAAGCCTGGCGTGTGTACCAGGACCCTCTAAATGTCTATAAAGCAGATCTAAAAGTGCAATCTGTGCATCCTCTACCCCCCTGCTAGCTTTATGACACTATCGGTTAGGTTTAGGTTAAAGGTTTAGGCTAGGAAGGACAGTTTTGTTGATTTTAAACTTGTTAGAGTATTAACCTTAAAATCCTCATCTGTTTTGGATACAATTTTACTAGTTTCTAGAACCACGTAGTGGAAATTTCACCTTGGTAAGTGTAGGAAGCCACATAATATCACCACAGTCACAATTTTTATGAGATCCGGCTTTAGATTGTAGTTCAACTAATGTGTCACGCTCGCCCCCCGAGCTCACAGGCTCACTTCGTCGAGCTCACACGCTCTCTCCCCGAGCTCGCACACTCGCCCCCCCGAGCTCACACGCTCACTTCGTCGAGCTCACAGGCTCGCTCCCCGAGCTCACACGCTCGCTCCTAATCACCAGTATTAGTTTCACCCGCACTCGTCCCAATCACTAGATCATTAGTTTCACCTGCACTGTTCGTTTTCCCCTATATATATCACAACCCTTTCGTTTCACTCTTGTTGGTTATTGTTTAGTTTACCCCCTTCGCTTTGCCAGCACTAGTGATCCCCTAGTTCCCCTGTCTTATCCTCGCACTAGTCCCGTCTTGTTCTGTTCCCTACTCTGATTTTCCCGGCTTCGACCTAACGCTTCCCCCCGACTACTCTTCACTGGATTTGCCCTTGTTGTATTACGATTCCCCGGCTTCGACCTCACGCTCCCCCTTGACGACTCTTCACTGGATTTGCCCTTTTTGTACTGTTGCCTGTTTGTTCGTCGAATAAAGCTGTTTTTATTCGACATTGTGACTGTCTCTTCTTGTGCGTGTGACATAATGGTGGAACAAAAGTGAGATCCATTCCTCCTTTTGTAAAACACACTGTATAATATGATCAAATAAGATGGTTTGACAGTTAACATGATTAGTAATGCAATACATGCTAACTTCAAAAATAGTTTAATTATAAGAAGAATAAAGCAAATTAACTAGTGTATTATATCTTTTTTCCAAGTGCCTTCAGTATATGGATATGAAGGTGAATCTGCTAAAATAATCTGTCCGTATGATCCGATCTATAAATCAAAGTCAAAGTATCTCTGTAAGGGGAAGTGCTCCACTAGAGATAGAAATCCTCTCATTGAGACTGTGAGAGACCAGAATGAGACCAAGACTGACAGACTGACTCTGAATGATGACATCACAGCAAGTGTCTTTACTGTGACCATCACTGGACTGACAGCAGAGGATGCTGGGAAATACTGCTGTGCAATGACATTAGAAAGAGGCGTGAATTATCTTTGCACTCATCTCATCATTATCAGGAAACAAGGTGAGGGACATGAACAACTCAATATGAATATTACTTGTGTCTGAACTGTGTGGAGTGACACTGATGTTCTTTTCAGAGCTGATCTTGAATCAGTCTGAAGGAGACGACATCTCAATCAAGTGCAAACATCATGAAGAACATCAGACATTCTTCTGTAAAGGACATCAAGCCTCAATGTGTGTAAAGGATGGAGTTTCATTGGAGAGAATCAGAGATGATGGATTGTCTTTAAGTGATGAAGCATCTACTGGAGTCTTTACTGTAAACATCACTGATCTGAGACAAGAGGATTCTGGGATATACTGGTGTGGATCTGATGCCGTCACTAAAGTCATTCTAGAAGTGAAAAAGAGTTAAGTACTGTTTTCTAAAAGCAGACAGTTCTAGGCGGCGTTTCCCAAAAGCATCACAAGCCTAAGTTTATCATAGAGACTATTGGCGTCATTAATGGCACTGGGATCAAATATGGCAGTTTCAATGGGGACATTTTTGTCCTGAAGTTCCTGAGTGTAACTATATTGTGTACACAGTGTGTTATAAATGTATTATAAGAACCAAGGTAAAACAAATACACACCTTTTGAAAAATGTATGCCGATGGCATTAACACAGCTAAAATGAACAGAAAAACAAAAATGAAAAAGGCAAAAATGTCCCGATGGGCACAACAGGGTTGTGTGGTTAAGCTTATGATGCTTTTGGGAAACACACACCTTTTAATTTGGTTTAATTTTATCATGATGTAGTAGTAGTAGTATCCCATGCCCAAAAAAGAAACATGATTCTAGGCAATATGTTGTTTTAGTAAATATTGAAATATTGATATACATATCGATATATAGTGGGATTAAAAGTCCAAGATATTTGAGCAAGTTTGTGCTTATTGCAGGAAATGGGACTCCGCCCCTTAAATGTAATGACTTTGTTCAACATTGTCCAGAGTTTATTATTATTTCTCTTGACCTCACAGATAGAAGAAGAATTAGAATTTCATAAATGGTTGAGTTTTGAGTTTTGAGGGCTTTGTGATTTCCTCTAGTTATGAAAGCAGAAGTGAGAAAACTGTTGAGCCACAAATAGATTTTAGGAAATTCACAGATGCAAATGATATCACACTATTAAAAAGTTTGAATTTAGATGTTTTACACTATTACTGTCTGTGTGTTCATGTTTGACCGTATGCTGAATGTGTTTGATATGTTGTGGTTTATTAGTTTATTGAGGATGTTGTTTGCAGAATGTAGCTTGTTTTATTTAATTTATTTATGTATTTTTATTTCATGCCTCAAGCTCAAATCTCTCTCTCTCTCTCTCTCTCTCTCTCTCTCTCTCTTCACACTTTATTTGACCTCCAGATGTTTCTGATAAAATCATTGCTGGCATCTGTGTGGCTCTGCTGCTCATGGGTGGATTAGTCCTGTTATTATACAAATTTAGAAATGTCAAGACACCAGGTGATGTTCTTCAACACACACACTTGTTAATGGTCTACTGGCCTCATGTGACTTGGTACAATGTTGATTTAGAGAATGGAAATATGTATATGTATATCTGACAAATGTAGTACTGTAACGTATTCTAGTTTAATCCGTGATACGTAAGAGGAGTCACGTAAAACCATAAACATGAGCAGAGAAAATGTCCTGCCTACGGACAAATTTGCAGACTGTGCAGTAAAAACAACCATTTCGCCAAAATGTGCCGAAATGAGTGAAAAAAGCAAAAAAAAATATGCATACACTTGAAAAAACAGAAGTAGGTGACAAATATATGTTCCTGGGCATGGTAGATGTGCAGAGAAACGAAGTGAAAAGTATACAAGCTGTCACAACAGAGATAGAAAAAGAGAAATGATCAATATGAGAGGCAAGCAAGTAGTGTAGTAATGTAGTGTTCTCTCATTAAAGACTTTCAATTCGTTGGGCACAACAGAGAAGATGAATAAATCAACCTGCAAGTTGCTTACGTACTCTGGACACCAGATGTCCCCATTGGGACAGAAACAGTTAACCTGTGAGTTCAGAGGTCAAAAATACAAAGTTCAGTTCCAGATCATAGAAAGAGATGCTCCTGCAATACTAGGAAGAGCTACTTGTCAAGCTTTGGGAATGATTAAAAGAATACATGAAGTGTCTGTTGATGATGGCATTCTGAAACAGTATGAAGATCTGTTCACTGGTCTAGGATGCATGCCTGGATACCATCGCATTCAAGTGGATCCATCAGTAAAGCTCCATGGAAAGTTCCTGTCACACTAAAAGAAAGAATAATAGAAGAACTGTAAAGTATGGAGAACTCAAATGTCATTGTGAGACAAACAGAGCCAACTGAGTGGGTGAGTAGCATGGTGACAATTGTCAAGCCAGATCAAATCTGCATATGTCTCGACACACAGGATTTGAACAAGGCAATTAAGCGTGAGAGCTACCCACTTCTCACGATAGAAGAAGTCTTGTCAAACATGCCAAATACCAAAGTATTCTCTGTGCTTGATGCCAACCAAGGGTTCTGGCAGATACAATTGGACGAGGATAGCTCCAAATTGTGTACATTCAACACACCCATAGGAAGATACAGATTCCAACGGTTGCCTTTCGGAATATCGTCAGCATCTGAAGTATTTCAAAGAGCTGTAGATCTACAAATAGAACAAATGATTGAAGATCTGGATGGTGTGATAAACATTGTGGATGATCTGCTCGTAAGGGGCGAAACAATAAAAGAGCATGACACTAGATTGATAAAACTCCTTGAAAGGGCAAGAGAGTACAACCTCAAGCTGAACAAAAAGAAATGTCAGATCAGAACTTCGCAGATCAAGTATATCGGTCATGATTTGACAGCTGAAAGACTGAAACCAGATGAAGAGAAGGTGAGAGCTGCAGTTCAATTACCTCCACCAGAAGACAAACAAGCTCTTCAAAGATTTCTGGGTGTGTTGCAGTATCTTGCCAAGTTCATTCCCAACTTGTCAGAAGTAAGTGCTCCACTCAGACAGCTGCTGGAGAATGATGCTGAATGGATCTGGGGAAGTGAGCAAGAAACAAGTTTTCAGAAACTCAAAACGCTAACAACGAATGCACCAACACTGAAATTCTATGATGTCAACAAACCGTTAACATTGTCAGTAGATGCCAGCTCTGAAGGAATGGGTGCAGAGGATACAGCAAGGACAAATCTGGAAACCTGCAACAGTTCTGAAGAAGCATGAGTTGCCAAAATCACATGTTCTTCGCACACCTGATGGAAAGGTTTACAGAAGAAACAGAAAGCATCTGTTCAAGACAAAAGAACAAGAGTTTACACCAACACATGAACAAACTGACTTTTACAATGAGTCAAACACAAATGCAATGCTACAAGAAGAAACGAGTCCAGACCTGTTGTGTTGCAAGACAGTAAAATGATTCAAAGACTATAACATGTGCTAGAATACTTTTTGATTTAAAGGCCTCAAAGTAAATTCAAATGATATAAGTAATAGATCTAATGTTTGGTGAATACATTGTTGACTGTTGAGACAAATGTTAAAGTCCTGAATTGTTTAAAAAAAATAGAAAAAAAAAAGGGGGGGTGAAAAAATAAAACAGCAAGTCTTCCGAGTTCTATATGATGATTCTGATTTGTGGTTTGACTCTTGTTGTATTCCACAGACCGTAGCAGCTCCACAGACAGGAGAGAGATGCGAAGTGGACAGGTGAGGGCATGTGAGACTTTTAGAAAACAACAAAAATAAATCGCAATGACTGTTTGTCTTTGCTTGTATTTAATCTGTGATTGTGGTCTATTTTCAGGTCTCCCATGCTGCCTGTGAATATGAGAATATTAAAGACCTCAGACAACATTCAGTCTCACATCCTGAGGAAACTGTACTATATGATAATGTGAAGATCCCCACAAACTCTTCTGATCCACATATGTTATATTCTACAGTACAGTTACCATCAAATCCCTTTAATCGTCATGAAGTATTATATTCAACAGCAAATTTCCCCTCAAACTCCTCTGATGAGCTCCTGTATTCTGCTGTCAGTTTTCAGAAACATGAAGATTCTCTCACTGATGATACAGTCACCTTCAGGAAAGAAGAGCATTAATCTGATAACACAAATGTAAATCACCACACAAGACACATTATTCAGTTAGACATAACTGTATTATATTGTTCTTTAAACTTGCATTGGTTCACAGGTCTTGTATAAATGATGAAAAATAGAAACATTTTTGTTGCTGTTATACAGTAACAGTTATTTTTAGTTCAATTAGCTCATGGAAGCAGAAAGATAAAGTGGCCAATTTATAGCGTGTTATCAACTTCATTCAATTGGTTGCTGTCATCATGTCAGTTGTGTATGTGTACAGACAGTGCGTGACTGAGATATTTATTCATATTGAATATTGTGTGTCATGTTCATTTGTCTGAACCATTCACAGTATATACATTTATTTAGTTAAAGTGCAATTTTCAAGTATATGACACATCATATCAAAAACGATTCATCAGTAATGATTATTTAAGGGCTTTGCAATGTCAGCATCATAAAGTATGTGAATACATTATTATTTACGTACACATATTATAATAGGCCAGGCTTAAAATGCAACCCTTTAAACCACATATACAGGCCGTTCCTGCTCTGCGACTCTATCCACCAAGGCTCATCCTTAGTGGATAGAGGGTGAATTGAAGAATCCTGATTTATCATTTCATTTAAATGGTCTGTTTGAGTTTGTCTTCCTCTACTGTTTATAAGTAGACATGCAGTTAGGATGGGCTCTTTTGACTACATACAATGAATGCCCCAGCAATTATCTGGGCATGTATTATTCTTTAAGTAGACTTTGTACTTAGGAACTGCCCTACTGAGAAGAGAAAAGTCTACAACCAGTCTACATCTTTGTGATTTGCTGGTTTAGCATGTTGGCCCGCTGTAGTCCCAAACTAGTCTGGAGACAAGTGCCCAAAACTCCTCTAAAACCATCCAAACAGACCTGATATCATGTTACCAGATATTATTGACACTGAAATATGATTTATTATGAAAGTAACATTTTACTACTGAAGCATAGCAGCCTTCATTTTCTAGATAATGCCTTTTTAGATAACTTATACGCACCAAGTTTAATTGTGCAAAAGAATAGCCAACAGTTTAAAATTAGACAATATTTCTGAAATAATCATTTGGATTGAGGCGTCCTCTCTAAATCTCATATCATAGACCACATGAAGGTCCAGCACTTCAAAGTGTGCAGTGAATATATAACTAGATAGAAACTGTGATGATGGCTGGACAAAGCCTTGCTTGAAAATTGACACTATTTTTAAAAGTTTAAGTTTGATGGTTGTACAGACATTACAGTAAGACCAACAGCCAGCTAGCCATGTATATTCTTATGGATTTTCATAAGACAGATCAATCTAAAAAAAACATTAAATGATTTGTTTTGCTATATTTTCTACCATTTCTTAATTTTAATTGCTTTAATGCTGATTTTTATTAGCAGCATTTTTGGATTCCTCAAAAGATTATGAATGAGTCTCTGAGCATTGTCATGCACGTATCTGATATTTCAGAGAAATTCTGTTGTTTTTTTCTTGTGTAGTTAATGTTTGACTTTTATCAATATCCCTGTGTGTTTAGTTACAAATGTTGAAAATAACTTGTATAAGCTTTTTATAACTAGACAAAGTGCATGGATCAGATTTTTAATTTCCGTCGATCAATCAGCCAATCAAATCAAATAAATCTTTTGGAGAATAATTCATATTTTGTGATTCAGTGTTGCTTTTGTTTTTACTGTCCTGTTTAAGGAAGGTTTGTGGACACCAAACCATAGGCATCAATTTCCCCCTTTGGTGCAATAACTTCCACTCTTCTGGGAAGGCTTTCCACTATACTGTATGTAGTAACATGGCTCCCATTCAGACACGTGCATCACTGAGGTCCGGCACTGATGTTGGGCGATTGGGTCTGGCTTTCAGTTGGCATTCCAATTGACCCCAAAGGTGTTCAGTGGGGGTCAGGTCTGGGCTTTGTGCAGGCCAGTCAATTTCTTCCACATCAGACACATTAAACCATTTCTTTATGGACTTTGCTTTGTGCACAGGGGCATTTCCATGCTGGAATAGAAAAAGACTCTCCCCAAACTGTTGCCATAAAGCACCGAATGCCCTAGAATGCCATTTTTTAGAGTAGAATTATTAACTGGTATTAACGGAGTAACCAAACTCTTTAATTAGAAGGGGGTGTCCACATATTTCTAGCCATATAGTGTATATATATATATATATATATATATATATATATATATATATATATATATATATATATATATATATATATATATATATATATATATATATATATATATATGTTTAAATCTTTAATTCATTAAAAGCTTCTCCTTTTAAAGTAGGTGTCATTTAAAAGCTTGGAATTTGGCTCCTATTTAAGGTTCGACAGATGTAACATGAACCATAAATGTGCCTATATTACAGATGTATGCTGATTTAAATGAGACATAAATAATAATGCACTTGCATAAATGATGATGCCCATTTATGTGCTGTAGGTGTTTACAGAGGCGATAAACTACAAGTAACGAATATTAAACATCAACAAACCCTAATCTCTGTATACATGTACACTGTATACATTATTAGTGCCAGGCTGGACTAGCTGGACTGCAAGTACAGTGGTGGTTTGTGTGTGTTATGAATGTGCATGTGCATTACAGCTGGAAGTAAATAAACAATAAGAGATTAATGACAGCAGCAATTCAATTATCGGTCGATTTTCCAGGTTATCGGCAAATGATATACAGTATTGTGCATCCCTAATTAAAACATGTTTTATTTTGTTGTTGTTTTATTCATATTTATTAGCATACTAATATGTCATTTTTGCATATAGTTCATTGATGTAAGTAAAATAGATGTACCAAGTAAATGCCAAAGTTTCAAGAACATCTCAAAAGCAGTAAGCAGTAGGCCTATACAAAAGGAGGACTTGCAGCAAGGCAACAGATAACAGGGACGCTGTAGTGCAGGACAAAACAAATCTACATTTGTGAAGCTAGGCTTGGGCCTGAATCAATAATTTCTCCATAATTTCTCTCCAGTTCTTTCTTCATTCTGAGTCCACTTTAAAAAACAACACTTTTCACATGTCTGGGTTTAGAACAAGCACATAAACTAGTGAGTTGCTCACTACATTTGAAAGGATGCTTGATTGAACAGTATGTATTGAATGCATGTTTTGTAAAGAGACATTTTTGCAATAACGGTTTGTGTACACTAACAGAAGTTTCCCCACATCCTTTGTTACCAATTTCAACTTATCCCATCCCAATCACTCAGAGGTTGTTCAAAAGAGGAAGAACTTAAATTGAAAAACACACATAGACACTTTTTAAAAAATAGTGGCTAATGTATAAGAACAGATGCAAATGGACAATATATATATATATATATATATATATACACCAAACAGCCACAACATTATAACCACCTGCCTAATATTGTGTAGGTCCCCCTCGTGCCGCCAAAACAGCGCCAACTCGAATATCAGAATAGCTTTCAGAGATGATATTCTTCTCATTACAATTGTACAGAGCGGTTATCTGAGTTCCGTAGACTTTATCAGTTCAAACCAGTCTGGCCATTCTCTGTTGAACTCTCTCATGTGTTTCATACACAGAACTGCCGCTCACTGGATGTTTTTTGTTTTTGGCACCATTCTAGAGACTGTTGTGTGTGAAAATCCCAGAAATACTCAAATCAGCCCATCTGCACCAATAATCATGCCACACTCCAAATCAATGAGATAAAAAAAATTTCCCTTTCTGATAGTTGATGTGAAGATTAACTGAAGCTCCTGACCCATATCTGCATGATTTTATGCACTGCACTGCTTCCACATGATTGGCTGATTAGATAATTGCATGGATGATTGTTGGTGTCAGATGGGCTGGTTTGACTATTTCTGTAATTGCTGATCTCCTGGGATTTTCACACTACAGTCACTAGAATTTACCCAGAATGGGGCCAAAAACAAAGAAACATCCAGTGAGTGGCAGTTCTGTGGACAGAAACACCTTGTTGATAACTGCTCTGTACAATTGTGGTGAGAAGAATATAATCTCAGAATTCTATTCTGAGATGCGGGTTGGCACTGTTTTGGCAGCACGAGGTGAATATTAGGCAGGTGGTTTCAGTGATGTGGCTGATTGGTGTATATAATGTATAGGGGTGTAAACTAAGTGTCTTGGCCAAATTTGACCATTGGCCTCTATTAATAATGACTTCCTAATCAAGCTCATATAATGGCCAATCCACACTGCCCCAACAAACTCCAACAAACTAAAACAAAACCCAAAATTCTAAAGCTGGCTGTTGGATTTAGAATGTAAAGAATTAAAACTGTCATTGTCAAACTAACCCAACAAACACAAACATAGCACACACTTACTCAACAAAATAAAAAAACACCAAAAGAGTGAAAACACTGAACCAACAAAACACATCAAACACCAACAGAGCGAACACACTGGCCCAACTAAACCCAACAAAAACCAACAGAGCGAACACACTGATCCAACAAAACACATCAAACACCAACAGAGCGAACACACTGGCCCAACTAAACCCAACAAAAACCAACAGAGCGAACACACTGGCCCAACTAAACCCAACAAAAACCAACAGAGCGAACACACTGATCCAACAAAACCCAACAAACACCAACAGAGCGAAAACACAGACCCAACAAAATAAAACCCAAGAAACACCAACAGAGTGAAAACACTGACCTAACAAACCCAAAAAACACCAACAGAGCATAAACACTGAACCAACAAAACCCAACCAACACCAACAGAGCGAAAACACTGACCCAACAAATCCCATCAAACACCAACAGAGTGAACACACTGACCCAACAAACACCAACAGAGCGAAAACACTGACCCAGCAAACACCAACAGAGTGAAAACACTGACCCAAGAAAACCCAACAAACAACAACAGAGCGAACACACTGATCCAACAAAACCCAACCAACACCAACAGAGTGAAAACACTGACCCTACAAACACCAACAGAGAGAAAACACTGACCCAACAAAACCCAAACACCAACAGAGCAAATACACTGACCTAACAAAACCCAACAAACACCAACAGAGTGAAAACACTGACCCAACAAAACCCAACAAACACCAACAGAGCAAAAACACTGACCTAACAAACCCAAAAAACACCAACAGAGCGTAAACACTGAACCAACAAAACCCAACCAACACCAACAGAGCGAAAACACTGACCCGACAAAACCCATCAAACACCAACAGAACGAACACTTTGGCCCAACAAACACCAACAGAGTGAACACGTTGACCCAACAAACACCAACAGGGTGAACACACTGACCCAACAAATCCCATCAAACACCAACAGAGTGAACACACTGACCCAACAGAGCGAAAACACTGACCCAGCAAACACCAATAGAGTGAAAACACTAACCCAAGAAAACCCAACAAACACCAACAGAATGAACACACTGATCCAACAAAACCCAACCAACACCAACAGAGTGAAAACACTGACCCAACAAAACCCAAACACCAACAGAGCAAACACACTGACCTAACAAAACCCAACAAACACCAACAGAGTGAACACACTGGCCCAACAAACACCAACAGAGCGAAAACACTGACCCAACAAAATAAAACCCAAAAAACACCAACAGAGTGAAAACACTGACCCATCAAAACCCAACAAACACCAACAGAGTTAAACACTGACCCAACAAAACCCAACAAACACCAACAGAGTGAACACACTGGCCCAACAAACACCAACAGAGCGAAAACACTGACCCAACAAAATAAAACCCAAAAAACACCAACAGAGTGAAAACACTGACCCATCAAAACCCAACAAACACCAACAGAGCGAAAAAACTGACCCAACAAAACCCAACAAACACCAACAGAGCAAAAACACTGACCCAACAAAATAAAACCCAACAAACACCAACAGAGTGAAACACTGACCCATCAAAACCCAACAAACACCAACAGAGTGAAACACTGACCCATCAAAACCCAACAAACACCAACAGAGTGAAAAAACTGACCCATCAAAACCCAACAAACACCAACAGAGCGAAAACACTGACCCAACAAAATAAAACCCAACAAACACCAACAGAGTGAAACACTGACCCATCAAAACCCAGCAAACACCAACAGAGTGAAACACTGACCCATCAAAACCCAACAAACACCAACAGAGTGAAAACACTGACCCATCAAAACCCAACAAACACCAACAGAGCGAAAAAACTGACCCAACAAAACCCAACAAACACCAACAGAGCGAAAACACTGACCCAACAAAATAAAACCCAACAAACACCAACAGAGTGAAACACTGACCCATCAAAACCCAGCAAACACCAACAGAGTTAAACACTGACCCATCAAAACCCAACAAACACCAACAGAGTGAACACACTGACCCAACAAAACCCAACAAACACCAACAGAGCGAACACACTGACCCAACAAAATCCAACAAACATTTGATGGGGCAGTGTGAATTGGTCTTAATTGGATTGGTTACATCACTTTCTTTAATATTTAGATTGATTTAAGAGTATAGTGCACAACTGCAAAATAACGCAACTTCTGTAAGTTCATTACAGTATAACAGTATTTCTTCACAACATCAGAAAGTCAATGAGAGAGAAAAGGGAAGGGAAGAGGTGGAGCTGTTCATTGCGTTAAGACAGTGAGAAAGAGGGACATAAAATCACTCTCAGTGTCTATAAGTGTTGAAGAAAATAACCAAGAGCTCTTCAAAATAGATTCACTGGAGCGGGAGTTTACACATCAATGATGAAGATCCTCCTCCTCTTCTTCACCATCCTGATCATGGGTCAGACACTTCTTTAACTTACTTTGTTTATTCTTAGATAGATTTACATTTCTCTAATAGACTTTGTGTCATACAATATACTATTCTTATATATATATATATATTGGGTGCTATTTTATCTTGTTCAGTATCAGCTCTCAAGATAACTAAAACAAGAACTGAATTTTGATTGACAGGTCATGTGAGCTGTACTACAGACAATGTGACTGGCATCACAGGAGGAAGTGTCATTGTTACATTTAAAACCCCAGAAAATTCTAGACAGAGTCCAAAAAGCTTTTGTAAAAAGACAGATGATGAGTGTACAACCGTGACAACGGCACAAGATCATTTATGGATTCCTGACAAGAGATTCTCAATGACTGAAAATAAATCTGTCGGCTTCCTCAGTGTCCTCATTCGAAACCTGACAATAACTGATACAGGAGAATACAAATTTAAAGCAGGCAGTAAATGGTCTGAGGATGTGACATTACATGTGCAACATGGTAAGAAATATTTATTTCCTCTATTGAGACTATAATTTTAACATTTTATATGCTAGCCTAAGACATTATTTTACACCAATGTGATTTGTGACCATTAATATGAGCATTTAATTGAATCTACAATGATTTTGTGTGTTTTCTCTGGTTTTCAGAGCCCTGCTGTGGGACATTAGAGAAACAGACGGCTGATTTAGGAGGAACTGTTACCATCAGATGCAAATATCCAGAGACATACAAATATTTTGCAAAGCTGTTGTTCAAAGTCCAGAATGGATCTCTACAGACGATTTCTTCCACTCGAGGTGCAACTACAGGAGACAGATTTTCTCTTAATGTAAACTGGCAGGAAAATGTCTTCACTGTCACTATTATTAATGTGAATAAACATGATGATGGGGTCTATGTCTGTGGAGCATTCAACACATTTGGAGAAATTAGCTACAACTCCCTCTTAACAGAAGTTCATCTTCATATTACAGGTATAGTAAGATACCATTTTTTTGCAAAATCCATATCAATTTTATTATAATATTTTAATTACTTTCATTTTATGAACATTTCATATCATCGCTAATGGTGGAAATTGCTTCCCTGAACAACAAGATCCAACAGGTGCATCTGGTAAGATTGTTTACATTAATCAGACATGCTTTTATTGAGAAGCGCATCTTCAGTTTTTATGGATTTGACAAGAATGCACATCTGAATGTTGATGAGTGAAATGATACATTGTGCAGTTGTTTTAGCTCAGTTGAGTTGAATTATGATATTTATATAGGATGACAAACTGAGTTATCTAACAGTTATTAGAACAACTAAGCAATCCACATTACTCCTGATTCCCATGAACCTTTGCGGGCGATGTGAGCGTAACTTAAGTGGAAGCGTAAACAAGTGATGATATGTCTTAACGCAGCATTAACAATGACAGAACAAATGATAACAGAATTATAACGAGGCGATATTGTTCTTCCCCATCTATCTGTTAATGATTGTGGGTTTGAGGATGATGGCCAAATATCAAAAACAGAAGCATTTTAGTTATTTTGACGAGTCTTTATCCATCAATGGGAGAAACTGAGCAGACTAACCTGAAAAGTTATGTAGCCTATTAGCATCTTCACAGCTGTAAAGTTGGACATGTTTTGAGGACTGTAAATAATTATGATTATTTTAAAGCATATATTGAGTTCTAGTCAGAATCTGAAGAGTTTGTTGTACTGAGATGATGTACTTACTGCAGATACAGGGGCGGTCTAAACAGCAGGATGCTCGTGTATTACAGATGAGACTATTTTATCTAAAAAATGGCAGCATGACAAATATAATGTGATAAAACTTCTCACTACTGTACATGTCTCATCTAATAATCATTATCTCAGTAATAATACCAATAAAAAGGCCAATGCTGAATAGAAATGACCAAACTCTCAAAATGTCAGCACATGTACACACACCTGTTAGCACAATAATGTGATCGTTTATATGTAATTCATTGCGCTCTGTTTCTGGACGTCTATCGTAGCTGGACCGTAACGGTGGATAATATAAGCAATCTTGACTTCTTGTCAATAAAGTGAAAAGAGCACTAATTATTACTTAATAACTAATTATTCCAAAACGTTTTCAAACAGATGTTCCTAAGTCAATTCTTCTGTACGCAGCCGATGGAAGAAGAGCATCTGGGACTGGAGCACTTTGCGAGTGGTTTCTGATCATAACATTGCTGTTTTAGACGAAACTTTAGTTTCACTTGATAATTATGATAACAGCACTTATTGTCGAGGGAATTTTAAGACATCTTACAACATTTAAAAAGCAAGAATCTAATCCCTTGAGTCCAACTTTACACTGTTTGCAAGTAAGCAAACAGTGACTGGCTACACATAAAATACAAACCAATCGCATTTCCACAAGTCAACCAGAAATTCCATCAATCTAGCAAAATTCTGTGGACTCGCTGAGAAAGATTTTCACAGAACGCACGAATCATTGGGTTTTAAAGTTCAATTGAATGAGACTGATTTTTTCGTTTAGTATTTTAATGTGTTAATTATTGCTATTTTAATGTACATTCATCTATTTCTTTGTTTCTCCTTGTGTGTGTGTTCGTGTGTGTGTGTGTGTGTGTCTAGACATCTATGTGATCATTATTATGAGTGTGTGTTTGACACTACTGTTAATTGGAGGACTGAGTTTGTTGTTGCTCAAGCTGAGACGTGATGAATCAAATGGTAAACTTACACACACACACACACACACACACACACACTCACACATGCACACACACACTCACACACACACACGCACACACTCACATACACAAACACACTCACACTCACATATACACACACTCACACATGCACACTCACAAACACACTCACACATACACACACACACGCACACACACACACACATCACACACACACACACACACAAACACTCACACACACACTCACACAAACACACGCACACACACGCTCACACACACTTTACATAAATATACTCCTAAAATGTATTTATTTATTTCAGTCTAAATGAGAATGTCCCCAAATCTTTAAATATAAAGATTTTGGACACAAATTATCACAGATCATGATATTAAAATATCCTAACCTCAATCTCATCCTCTTTCCACAGGTTCAATATCATCACCAAATCAGACAAACACAAGAGATTGTGATGAGGTGTGTGTGTGTGTGTGTGTGTGTGTGTGTGTGTGTGTGTGTGTGTGTGTGTGTGTGTGTGTGTGTGTGTGTGTGTGTGTGTGTGTGTGTGTGTGAATTCAATCTAGAGTGATGTTTGGAATAGAAATAAATTAAAGAATAAGAAATCTAATAAAATTTTGCCGAAAGGAATAAATATGAATAATTAAAACGATCAATCTCTCTTTCAGGTGTGTACTACTGTCTATTATGAGAATCAGACACTGGAATCCCTTTACGTGAACATTAAACCGTAAACACGACATCTCAACACAGCAGATTTACACACCAGCCACATCTATTCTTATGATCATTTTCATTTCTTAAAGCGGCACTATGTAACTTTGTGCTCTCTAGCTTCATCTGTGGTTGAAACTTAAAGTTGCGAGAAATTTGGACATTTTACGTGAGTTGTGTTTCAGCACTGCTCTTCTGGAGAATGAATCACTTGATTTGAGGTTACCTGGACATCGCCTGTGTGTGATCATGACTGGAGATATTCACAGCTTGAGTCATAACTATGTGATATTTCATGTTGATATTCTGTAAAACGATTAAACATTTAAAACTGAAATATTACTTGCTTTGATTATGTTTTATTTGCTTAAATCTTATTACTTTTCTGACACTATCCTCAAAGCACGTTTACATGGAGAAGACAGGAATCTCAACCACCACCAGCATATGATTATTCAATGTTTAATATGATTATTCAAGTGTTTAATGTTTTAATTGTCCTACACTTATCAATTTAAGAGGTGAAACTCATGATCAAATAGAAAACTTTATTGTTTTTATATTATAGCCTCAAACAATAACACCATAAACTAAAAACATGAAACGAGGATTCAATCATGATGGGGATAAAACATACATTATTGTATACAAGTACAAGCTGTACAAGCATTATTGCAGGTAAATAATATCTCCAAATGGATACCTGATAAACATCCATCCGCCCTACAGCGATGCTAGAAATATTATCGCATGATAGGAATTATTTCACTTGCTGCTCCCAATAAGCCCAGATAATGAGAAACGAAATAAACATATTCAGAACAGAAAACAAATCAAAATAACGCACTGAATAACTGTATTTTAAAAAGTAAAGGTAAATACCCAGATAGCACACATACTTATTCATGAACATATCAAAGACATCTGCTGAATGTCTAATTGACATCCGAGATTCACCCGATTTACCCGCCCCTGTACATCTTGTAATAGTAAACCAACTGTGGTTTGGTCTCTTTACATATCCATCAGACAGTCTCTTCTTATCCAAGTGAGCCGCAATAAGCTGCCAGTAGATGGCGGTAACGCACTATTTTAGTTTGTGATCTGCTGTTACAAAAGAAGAAGAAGAAGAAGAAGAAAGACACTACCTACTTACTGGGAAATGTTGCTAGCTACTGGAAAAGCTACACTGTTTTAAAAGCTGCTGAGCTGTTGTTAAGAACTGGAAAATATAAAGTTAGCAGTGATGCTACTTGTAGTTAGCTACTCCCCAAAGCTGTTGAAATGTTATGTTTTGCTATATTTTTAATTGTTATTCTTAGTGTTTCTTGCTTAATTAGCTGCTATTGACGAGTGATCAGTCACATGACACCCGAACGCGGAGTGCCCATGAGCAAAGAAGTAATGGTCTGCACTTATATAGCGCTTTTTTTTTAAAAAACCTTAGAGGTTACCAAAGCGCTTTACACAGTGTCCCAATCACCCATTCACACTCATACACCAATGATGGCAGAGCTGCCATGCAAGGTGCTAGCCTGCAATTGGGAGCAACTTGTGGTTCAGTGTCTTGCCCAAGGACACTTCAGCATGTGGAGTCATGTGGGCCGGGAATCGAACTGCCTACCCTGCAATTGGCAGCCGACCCGCTCTACCACATGAGTCACAGTCGCCTAATGCTGCATTACATTCAACTCCGCAAGTTAGAATTTCAAAGATCCTACATGGAAAAGTGCAATGAAATGCCACTTGAAGTCAGACTTCCAACTTGGATACTGTTGCGGATATCCTGATATTTCCCCGAGACATTTACATTTACATTTATGCATTTGGCAGACGCTTTTATCCAAAGCGACTTACAGTGCACTTATTACAGGGACAATCCCCCCAGAGCAACCTGGAGTTAAGTGCCTTGCTCAAGGGCCCAACAGTGGCATCTTGGTGGTGCTGGGGCTTAAATCCCCAACCTTCTGGTCAGTAACCCTGAGCCTCAACCACTGAGCCACCACTGCCCCTTAGACACAGGTGCATGACGTCACACAGACATGTTAGCACTCAGGGAGATGTACAAACTGTACAAAGTTTATGATGAACATTAATTTACTGAGCAAATAAAAACCAAACCATGCATCAAAGTTCCTTCAATACATGATAATAAAACCTGATCATCCCACATACGTCTGCAGAGACAGGTGTGTAAAATACAGTAAATGATACTATCTCTTGATAAACGTACACATGTAGAACAGAAGCTAGCACTGAATAGCATTGTTTGTCCTGAAGACAACTGAATTCCTCCTAACCTGATGGGAGCACTGCAGTTGTGTTTCTTAGACGTCATCTTGTGAGCATTGGAAATCCTTTATGATGAGAGGTCAGAGATGGTGAATCAAGTTAGAATATTCCACATCCGACTTTAAATGGAATGTTGCTTACATCTGCAGATCACGTACTTCTGGAAAATCCTGCGCTAGTATCGCAATATTTCATTAATACTGAACAACCCTACTACCTGTGGCCAAAAGACTGATTATGACTGTCTGCTACTGCAACAGAACACAAATATACTACAAGTCAATGACAGCGTGACAGTACTTCATTACAATAGCAGAAAGTCAGTGAGGGAGAAGAGGAAATGGAAGAGGTGGAATTGTTCGTTAAAAAGAAATGATTGAGAGTGCAGAGAGAGAGAGAGAGAGAGAGAGAGAGAGAGAGAGAGAGAGAGAGAGAGGTCATGTGGGTAATGCTACTGACACTGTGGCTAGCATAACAGGAGGAAATGTTATTATTAATTGTAAATATTCATAGGAAACCTTTAAAGAGAGTGCAAAGCAGTTTTGCAAAGCGATCAGATAATAAGTGTACAACCTTTACAACTGCACAAGATAATTTATGGATTCTAGAGAGGATATTCTCTATGAAAGATGTCACTTATGTGAGCTTCTTTATTGTCCTCATTAGAAATCTCAATTTCCTCAGAATTCTTCTCCTTAAAGACAGCTATTCCATCACTCGTCTTGACAAGCCCTCTCATATATTCTTCGCTGTCGAGAGACACTCCATCTGCAGAAAGGTTCTTTGCCTGCAGATGCGAGCTGGACAACTTGCCCCCTTGACATATATATATATATATACTGTACAGTAAAGATGTTGTTCCACAAGTGTTTGTATGCGTTAGACACATCCCGCCATCAACCAAGCACGAGAAATGCGATCACTGTCTGGGCTGAACCCACAACAAGTCGACTATCATGGATACAGACTGCACTCACTGAGAGGGTACGAGTCTCAGGATGCTCTGGTCTAGAATTGCCCTCATTCTGAGGTACAATTATGACTCCTGAAGGACCACACGAGTAGGCATGTCAAGAATTTGGGAGGATCCTGCACCAGCATAAACCTTGCAAACCCCTTGGTCTTCAGACATCTATTGATATCTACACTGGATGGAAAAGTATTTACGGCAGTATGGCACTCATGCTATGGCGGCGCTCCTGGTGTTTCAGGCAGAGCTCCTCAAACAGATGGATGAGCAGGGTCCTGATCCAGAACTGTTCAAAGAGCCGTGAAAATTGCTGCAGGCTGGTGTTATTAGACTGGCACCTCTGGTTAAACCTCATGGACATGCATGATGCAGGAAAAACCTGCTCTCCTCGACACTCCTGTAGAGAGCTGCGGAACTGCAACTCAGTACATACCGTAAATGGGTCATTCCTACAATTCGTTGACATTACGGCTTTGAAACGTTTGAAAAATAAAACAGAATTTAACAAGTTTCTTCATGTTTCATCATTACTGCGACATAGATTGTATTAGTCCTACTGGTCAAGCTAAATTATAAAACATTTCAGATGTCCATCCAGTTAAATGGGCAGCACGGTGGACATTCAGTTGATAAATGAGCCACTACATGGTCTGTGATTGATATCTAGGAAACATATTTGTAAAGAAATATTTATGATTTTATTTCTGTTAACATAAATACTGTATATTGACAATTTAAAATTATATTCATTTCCCATATATCTTCCAATAATAGGGGGAAAATGTTATGCTTGACCACATATGACTAACCCCCAGGGCTGGACATGTAATCTGGCATAGCGGACATTTTGCCGGTGGGCCGATGCACTTTGGGGCCGATCAGGGACGGACTGGCCATTGAGAGAACGAGCGGGCTTGTGGGTCGGACATGAAATGGGCCGATTGGTCCGCGTAATCTAAAATGAGCCACCGTGTTATGTAGAACAGACCACATAATGCCCCACCATATGCAGAAAAGGTCAGGGAACTTCCTCAAAAAGTTTTCTAAAAATGATAAGTTGTATTATAATTGTATTAAATTATAAATCTAAGTTGTAAAGCTTTAATTAATACCAAGCAATAGATGGCCAGTTTCATTTTTTTTCATCAAATAGTTTGTTATGTGTCCAGGATTGATGGTTATTCATGTTTTTCAGACGTTACAGACATTACAGCTGATTTTCTGTAAATCTGAATGAATAATTATTAAATGTAATGCCCGCTATCATCAAATCACTGCCAACCATGTTAAAATAAAATTATACATTATAAATGTTGAATCTATGTACTGATTATCATCGTCCCATGTGTGTCAAACCTGTTGAGTGATCCAAACATCATCTGCAGCCTGAAACTGAACTTGTGATCAGATTTTAGGAGTTAGTGCACTTATAAAGTGCAATACAAATTGACCCATTGACCTCAATATTGGAGTAGTAGTGGTGGTGTAGTGGACTAAAGCACATAACTGGTAATCAGAAGGTTGGTTTGATCCCCACAGTCACCACCATTGTGTCCTTGAGTAAGACACTTAAATCCAGGTTGCTCCGGGGGGATTGTCCCTGTAATAAGGGCTCTGTATGTCTCTTTGGATAAAAGCGTCTGCCAAATGCGTAAATGAAAATGTAATGACCTCCTAATCAACCACATGGTCTGGCACAGAATGATAATGACTGCCTACTACTGCAAAAAAAACACACAAATAAACTGTGAGTCAATGACTGCATGACAGTGTTTCCTCACAACAGCAGAACGTCAGTGAGAGAGAGACAAGAGAAAAGGGAAGAGATTGAACTGTTAGTTGTAGAGCAACTCTTTCAGAGTGAGAGAGAGACATGATCAAATACAACTCTCTGTGTCTTTAACTGCTGGAGAAAATAATCAAGAGCTCTTCAGAATACAAGCAGATTCACCGGAGCAGGAGTTCAGTGATCAACGATGAAGATCCTCCTCTTCTTCACTACCATCCTCCTGATCATGGGTCAGACACTTCTCTTCTCATTTACTACATTTACTTTTATAAATATAGTTTTACTGTCTCTACTAGACTTTATGGGTCATAAGTCTTTTGTGTGCTTTTTATCTTGTTTAGTTGTTACTTTTCTGTCAGTATCAGATCTCAAGATAACTAAAACAAGAACTGCATTTTGATTGACAGGTCATGTGAGCTGTACTACAGACAATGTGACTGGCATCACAGGAGGAAGTGTCATTATTAACTGCAAATATGAAGACAATAAAAAAAGTCCAAAAAGCTTTTGTAAAGATACAGATGATGAGTGTACAACCGTGACAACGGCACAAGATAATTTATGGATTCCTGACAAGAGATTCTCAATGTATGATAATAAATCTGTCGGCTTCCTCAGTGTCCTCATTCGAAACCTGACAATAACTGATACAGGAGAATACAAATTTAAAGCAGGCAGTAAATGTTCTGAGGATGTGAAATTACATGTGCAACATGGTAAGATATATTTATTTTCTCTATTGAGACTATAATTTTAACATTTTATACGCTAGCCTAAGACATTATTTTACACCAATGTGATTTGTGACCATTAATATGAGCATTTAATTGAATCTACAATGATTTTGTGTGTTTTCTCTGGTTTTCAGAGCCCTGCTGTGGGACATTAGAGAAACAGACGGCTGATTTAGGAGGAACTGTTACCATCAGATGCAAATATCCAGAGACATACAAAGATTTTGCAAAGCTGTTGTTCAAAGTCCAGAATGGATCTCTACAGTCGATTTCTTCCACTCGAGGTGCAACTACAGGAGACAGATTTTTTCAAAATGTAAACTTTCAGGAAAATGTCTTCACTGTCACTATTATTAATGTGAATAAACATGATGATGGGGTCTATGTCTGTGGAGTATTCATCACATTTGGAGAAATTAGCTACAACTCCCTCTTAACAGAAGTTCATCTTCATATTACAGGTAAAGTAAGATACCATTTTTTTTGCAAAATCCATATAAATTTTATTATAATATTTTAATTACTTTCATTTTATGAACATTTCATATCATCGCTAATGGTGGAAATTGCTTCTCTGAACAACAAGATCCAACAGGTGCATCTGGTAAGATTGTTTACATTAATCAGACATGCTTTTATTGAGAAGCGCATCTTCAGTTTTTATGGATTTGACAAGAATGCACATCTGAATGTTGATGAGTGAAATGATACATTGTGCAGTTGTTTTAGCTCAGTTGAGTTGAATTATGATATTTATATAGGATGACAAACTGAGTTTAACAGTTATCAGAACAACTAAGCAATCCACATTACTCCTGATTCCCATGAACCTTTGCGGGCGATGTGAGCGAACAAGTGATGATATGTCGTAACGCAGCATTAACAGTGACAGAACAAATGATAACAGAATTATAACGGGGCGATATTGTTCATCCCCATCTATCTGTTAATGATTGTGGGTTTGAGGATGATGGCCAAATATCACAAACAGAAGCATTTTAGTTATTTTGACGAGTCTTTATCCATCAGTGGAATAAACTGAGCAGACTAACCTGAAAAGTTATGTAGCCTATTAGCGCCTTCACAGCTGTAAAGTTGGACATGTTTTGAGAACTGTAAATAATTATGATTATTTTAAAGCAAATATTGAGTTCTAGTCAGAATCTGAAGAGTTTGTTGTACTGAGATGATGTACTTACTGCAGATACAGGGGTGGTCTAAACAGCAGGTTGCTCGTGTATTACAGGACTCAGGCGATGAGACTATTTTATCTAAAAAATGGCAGCATGACAAATATTTTGTGAGAGTTGAATGTGTATTAAATTCAATCTAGTTTTATAATGGTCAGTTTACATACTTGATCTCCATATCTAAATGCTATAACCTACAAGAAATGTGTTAGTGTTGACTGAACAACTGATCCTGTTGATAGATTTAATTTATTGTTCTTGTGTAGGAAATAATGATGTATTAGCAGCCACACAATAAACTTTACCATACAATAAGGACTACATGCATTACTTATAAACCTGTTTATTTGGACATACAGTACATTATAAACATTGTACATTAAGTTCAATTTTCTCTGTAAAGCAACTATAAAACAGTATGAAATTAGCTACAGCTCCCTCTAAACAGAAGTTCATCTTCATGTTACCTGTGAGTAACTATTACACATAGCAAATTACACATAAAAGTACATATTTAACTCTTTCCCCGCCAGCGTTTTTAAAAAAAGTTGCCAGCCACCGCCAGGGTTTTTGACGATTTTCGCTAAACTTTAATGGCCCGCAGAATATTTTCTTCCATGAATATATGAAGATGCTATATATCAAAATAAAGATCTGAGCCTCTGCTTTTAAATTTTACGATTTTATTTTATCTTCATTTGTTCTTTTTTTATTGCCACTTGAACAGAGGTAGGTTTTTGTCAAAAACAACATTTCGGACAAAAAGCTGAGAAAAAGGCATTTTTATGTCTGATATTTTGAGCTTCTCAGTACTCCACTTCTTCATGTTTGAGACGATCGCAGTCTGTTTCTATGATCAAAGAGTTGCGTACTCTTTCAAAACATGCGTGCGGGTCTTCCTTACCGTATACCACCTAAAACACGGATACCCGGAAAATTCTGTGTTTGGCGGGGAAGCGTTTTTTCATAAAACCCGGAAAATTCCGTGTTTGGCGGGGAAAGAGAGATTTAATTTCATATTTCATAGTTCACCAATGAAACGAAGAAATTAAGTTCTATAACATCACAAGCAGTGTTGTAGTACTCGTGATCTGACTCTTGACATGTTCTCTTGACATTTGGACTCAGTCTTGACTAGGACACGAACAAGTATGGACTTTGATTTATCCCAGGGTCCATCAGAGTCCTTTTAAAAAGAAATACAGTAATATCTTCGACTTATCTTAATTTAACTGACAATATCAGCAATCGTGACATGTGCCCGTTATTTCAGTTGGATGCATAGAACTAGTGATGCCCGATTCAGAAATAAATGATTCTATTGATCAATTATTTTCAGTGAATTGGCGAAACGGGTAAGCAAAAAGGTCTAAATCAATTCACTATTCAATCCGATTTGTTCAGACTCCGATTTGTTCAGATAACTTTGCGAAACTTCCGTTGGTGCTGTGGCATGTTCAAAATGTGCAGTTCACACCAACTAATTGTTGCATATATGCATGCTATTATTCTGTTGTTTTCTATGTATATGTGCTAAATGTCTTTGATCGTTGCACCTCGTATCTCTGTGCTTCTTGTGCAGCAGCGCCACTACTTAATTATACGTTCCTTCATCAGTTAAAAGTCACGGTAAATACGTGTCTCGAGACACCTGTGTTCTGTTCTACTCTAGTTAATAGATTTTGTGAAAATGTCTACAAAAAACTGGTGAACACTGGGATTAAAAGAACAAATGAATAAAACAATATTTAACAAATAATTATAGACTAACACAGAATAATATACTGTAGTTACAGTACTAAAACTGTAACTAATTTGTTATTCCATGTCCCATACTAGCTTGATTTATGGTTTCTTCCTTTGTGTGTGCTGCATTTTTCAGATTCCAACATAATCATTGTTGTGTGCGTATGTTTGACACTACTGTTAGCTGGAGGACTGAGTTTTTTGCTGCTCAGACGAAGATGTAACAAGACAGAAGGTATAAACACACATACACACATGGTTATGCAGAGGTCATCATGGCAACTTTAATGCTGTATAGAATTACTTCATAATTGTGTATTTTCATAGATAATACTTTTAATATGGAAAGCACAGCAATTATAGCAGCTGGGCAAGACTGATCACACTATGAATTCAGTAACAGCCAGTCGAAAGTTTTGCCGCTGAAGTCTGTGTTTACCCAAATTGGAACCACTGCCCGCCATTGGCCAAATCTGAAAATTATTTTGAATGTATTTCCACAGAAAGAACAGTCAACAGGAATGCATATTTTATTAACCACATCCCCCAACCCAAACCTCAACCCTAAACCTAAATTTAACTGTCAGTGGAGTAAAAATTTAATCTTAGCTTGAAAATGCAACCATTGTTGAGAACTAAATTACTTCCTGGTTCCCACGAGATCAGAACCCATGTTTCTGAGCTAGCCTGTGCAACACAAAAGTATTTATGCTTGACAGAAATTTGGCTGGATTTGTTGATTTCAGGGTACATGAACTCACAAAAGCACCATGTCGATTTCCTGTGTGATCATGTTGGCTGGTCGAATGCTAAATGAGGCTACATTTATATGGCCAAGAGCCAAGGCATATGGTCTGCACTTTTATAGCACTTTTTAACCTCATTCACACACTCACACACTCACACACCAATGGCAGCAGCGACTTGGGGCTCAGTGTCTTGCCCAAGGACTCTTTGGCATGTGGTCCAGGAATCAAACCACCAACCCTGTGATTAGTGGCCAACCCGCTCTACCACCTGAGCCACAGTCGCCCCCCAGGCATATGCTGGTATAATGTAACTCAATATTAAAGAACTGCATGTGTCACTTTTTAATAATCTTTTTTCAAGCAGGATTCTTAGGCCTCATCAGTTGTTCTACACATTAAAAAAGGGTTAGAAACTCCAGTCCATTGATTTCCTGAAAATCAGTGCACACTAGAAGTTTAACAGATGCTCTGTTCTGCATTTCCACCTCGGGTGTGCATTTATTTTCAATAATTCTTCTATATTCTTGTAATTTCCAGGTTCAATACCATCATCGCACCAGACGAACACAAGAGATTCTGATGAGGTAAATGTTTGATAGGGCAGGAGGTGCTTTCATCTATGATTTGTCTCTCTTGGCATTTACTAGAAGAATATCTGTACAACATTGAAGAGCAGTATTTGTGTTCAGATTCTAATTTAGATGTAAGATAATAGTGTAGTTAAATAAAAATGGTAGCAGATAGGCATTTTATTAAAATCTCTCATGAATCTCTATTCCTTTCAGGTATCCAGCTCTGTCTATTATGAAACGATTAAAGACTCGGACATCGGCTCCAGCGCTCAAAGTCCCGTCAGATTAAACACGGTTTATGCCACAGCACATTTACCCACAAGCCCCTCTGACAGAGATTTCTACACACTGGCTGAACTTCCAAAATCCTCGACAAAACCCTGAAGAGACACGACAGCAGTGACAAAACATCAACTGTTTATTCTCTGCTTCATTTAGTTCCTGTATTCATTATGGATCTTTGTAAATAAAGGTTTCTGGAAGTTTTTTTATTATTATTCAATGACTAAAATCTGCAGTTTTATTATTATTATTATGTATGTTATTTTTTTCCACAGCCAATAGGCTACTACTGTCATATAAACAATTTTGGCATTCATTTTTTAATTAATTACATTATAAATTGTACTATGTCAATTTCTGTTGTTGCATTCTTAAGCTGTATGTATGTGATTTTATTTTTTGTAACTCCATGTGCAGCACTTTGGTACCCAGAGTGGTTTTAGAAAGTGCTCTATAAATACAATTTAGTTGAGTTGCTTTTTTTGTCCAGTCACTTTCTGATAGTGGAGTCATGAACTGTGACCTTTATTGATGTGAGAGAGGCCCGCAGTTCCTATTATGCTGTCCTTGTTTTTTTGTGACTTCCTGGAAGAGTCGTCGCTGTGCTCTTGGAAGAATTTTGGAAGGTCGGCCACTTCTGGGAAGGTTCACTACTGTGCCAAATGTTCTCCATTATGAGATAATGGCTCTCACTGTGGTTCTGTGCAGTCCCAGAGCCTTTGAAATAACTTTGTATCACTTTCCAGACAGATGCATTTCAATCAACTTTTTCCTTATAATTTCTGGAATTTCTTTCGACCTTGGCATAGTGTGCTACAGGATTGAGAACTTTTAGTCAACTTCATGCTGCTGAAAAAGTTTTATTTAGGTGTTGATTTGATTGATCAGGTCTGGGTGTGTCTAGTCCAGCTGAACCCCATCATGAATGCAGTTTAATAGATTTGGGGATTTAGTAACTAAGGAGGCAAATCATTTTTAACACTGGCCCAGTTGGTACTGGATAACTTTTTTGCTTCAATAAATAACATTCATTAAAAACTGTATTTTGTGTTTACTCGGATTGCCATTGTTTTATGTTAGATTTTGTTTTAGTTTTTGAAATTATATAGTATGAGAAGAAATCAAGATGGGGCAAATACTTTTTCACAACACTGTATTTAGGGATTCTACTGGAAGTATACTTGTGATTAAAAGACATCTATTTCACACCCGCTATTGGTGGAGTTACAGAGCCAATTAATGGATGGGGACCATGATTGATAAGGGCCAATGGGGGAAATGTGGGCAGGACACCAGGTTAGATCCCTGATTTGGGATTTTTAATCACTGCAGAGTGAGAGTCAGGACTTCTATTTAACATCTCATCTGAAGGATGGTGCCTTTTTACAGTATAGTGTCCCCATCATTGTCCTGGGGTGCTGCTGGTTTCACAAACACCTCTTTCAGCAGCAAGCATAAGTCCTCTGAGGTCTCTCATCAAGATACTGACCAGGTTCAACCCAAGTGCGCCGCACAAGCCCTCAAAAGTGAAGCCAAAACGTCTCGATCGCCCCCCGGTGACTGGTCCTAGTATAGGTCATAAACCCCGCCTCCCCATATTATTCAACGGGACGTGAGACCAACTAAACAATTTAATTACACTTCACATATCTTTTTTCCAAAGATAGTTTCTGTCATTTACTGTTGTTTCTTCATGTCATTTCAAGTGTTTGTTTTCAAAATAAGTTTGTTTTTAGTTATTTGATGCTATAAAAAGGGTACTGTGACATCATGATTGACAGCTGTGATTGACAGGTTCTCTGAGCGAAGTAGTCACTGAAGCACCAACTGACTTTTTTTCGGGATCTTCGGAGGACTGAGGAGATTGGAGCTTTAAATTTAATATCTATATTTCTATAATTAATTATTTCACACCATCATAAGTCATAAGTCAAAAGTGCAGGGGCGTGTGCTTGCGATTGATTCGGCAAGAGTGAGGGCGGGGCCTTGATTTCGCGGCTTTACTTCCTGCTCACTACTGCTCAGGTCTGGTCCCGAAATCGCAACTGCGCAGACTCAAGTGCCAAGATGTCAGCGCCATATCGGGACACTGGCGGCTTCAGTTCTCACCAATGGAAAAGAGCGAAGGGGCGTCGGCCATCTTTTTTTACAGTCTATGGTTCCACCCTGCTTTACTTCAGCAGGCAAGCAGTATTGCACTACAGGGTGATATTTTTCAGACAGAAACATACAACCTCATTTAGGACAACTTATCATGTCATATCATACTATACATTTTATACATGCATTTTAATAATTACCATAATTATCAGAAATCTGCTAGTTTCGACCTGTTTCCGCCCAAACTTCAGGTGTGCTCTTGCATTTCAAAAGTTAACTGCAGGCTGACTGAGAATCACTCAATAAACTGTCCATTTTATTACAGTCTCATATGAGAAGCCTCCACATATACAGTTGTTGAACAAACAGGATGTTATATTGGTTATTGCAGACAAATAAATTAAATAAAAATGGAGAGAGACATGATCCAGTAAAACTTGCAGCTCAGTGGTAAAACGTGTAACCCTTAAATGTCTTTCTTGGAGCCCAAGGGTAAGTCACTATAACTATAACATGAAACTTTCAAACAAAACATGCGTTGTTTGTACCGTTTGTGTCCGAGATGATTTCTTTGCTGATGTGGAGAGGAGAGCATCAGCGCCACATCCGGTTCAAGATCAGATCGCGCTTCTTCGTTTGACAGGCCAGAGAGGCTGGATGAGGTGATGACGGAATGATGACGTAATGCTGCTGCGTCAAAGTGAAAGAAACTCACTCGTATCTGAGAGAAAGTGTCGCTCGTGTGTGTGTTTTTCTTTCTTTTAGTTTTTTTCTCCATTGTTTATGCCCGAATGTTTGCCTTCATTTCAGCCTTCAGGGACCGTGAAAGCCGCCCGTCTCCGTTATGTAGCTTTTTGTCTTGGTGAGTATAATTTTTAGAAATAATATTTGGTCTTTTAGCCTCACGACTCTTATTTCCGCGAATCAACATGACTGTTTAAACTGAAACTTTAGTCTTCATACATAAAACCTTATATTGCCCTGTACAACTGGTACATTAGTCGCTATACAGTTAATGTGAAATATACCAACAACTTATATTTACATTTATTCATTTAACCGACACTTTTATCCAAAGCGACTTACAAAATAAGGAAGTCAGAGACAGTTACATGAAAAGTGCTCCATTACAAAAAGTTTCTATTGCAATGGAAAAGTACTGACCAAGACTATAGATTAGCATTATATATAGGTTTTCGCTGTTCAAATCAAGTTAAGTAGAGGTATAACTTTGATTAGGCTACCTTAAAACATTATTTCGACTCGTCCCTCCTTTTATTTGAAAAAAATAATTAAATAAATAAATAAAGTCCAAATCTGGGTTACAGTGGGGCACTTACTATGGAAGTGAATTGGGGCCAATTCTTGGGTGGTTTAAAAAGGCAGAAAAGTGAAGCTTATCATTTTATAAAAGCACTTACATTAATTCTGTTAAATCTCATGCTTTATTTGAGCTGTAAAGCTGTTTAAATCATTTCTACTCTCGTTTTACAGCATTCTGTCAAAATGCTCATTGTTAAATTGGATATAACTTCATATAGAAAAGGTTACTAGGCGATTTTATCACACTGTTTACGGATTAAGATCTAAAATGAGACTTTTATATGTGTGTTTGTACAGACCAATATACTGTAAATACAGCTGTGTTCAGCAGGGGTGAGCAACTATTTTGGAAAAGGGGCCACATCGGGCTTTAAGTAGTGCAAAGAGGGGCACATTGTATTCGTTTTGAGATACAATATTCCGCATTGATTTCGTTTTTGTATCTTTTAAGGCCAGAAATAGTTTCTAAAGTGTAATAGCGGCTGAGATTATTATAAATGTATTTTACCATCTCTGTTTCCCTGTTAACTTATTATTCAATTTAACTCTCAAACACTCTCTACATCAGGGGTCTGTTTTAATAATAAAAATGTTTTATAGAACGTTTTCGCAAAGCGGGCGATTTTAATTATTTTATTCTCAAAACATTACCCGTTTACACACTAAAATGGTCATGATGTGGGTCTTGTCAGTGGTTTGACCTTCAGCACACAACTGATTAAAACAGGCTGAGGCTGCATGACTATGATAAATGATTACTGTCAGAGATAGATTAACATACAGTTGTGAGTGGACTTCAACATTTCTAAATTGCACAAATAAAAAGTACATATTTGTCTCTCGCTTGCGTTTGCTTGTATAAATCTCAAATTGGGGGTGTTGCGACGCTTATCTGGCATCCCTGAGCATGTAAAATGCTTTTGGAGGCACGTTAGTCCCAATTCAAAATAACTGAAATATCAAATGAAAAGAAAATACTTTTAGGATAAATGAGCCGCAGGCCACATTAAACCATGTGGAGGGCATTATCTGGCCGGCGGGCCGTAAGTTGCCTAGGTATGGTATACAGGCTTCAAACATTTGATTTTAATAGAGATCATGTGCTCCTAACACAAAAAATGTGCATGACAGAAATAAAAGCTCGTTGATCAGAGTAACTTAAATAATGTGTATTTAATGGAATTGTTGTATAGTTTCTTATTTAGAGGTTAATACCAATAATGTCTCTGATCTGAACTTATGCTTAAGACCCGGATAGACAAGATGGCGTCTATTCCAGAACAGCTCCTGGAAACACTGGATGAGCTGGAAGAAAACAAACTAAAGAGGTTTAAATGGCATTTAAAACAAGAAGGGTCCATTTCAGCTGATGAACTGGAAAATGCAGATGCCATTGACACAGTGGATCTGATGGTGGAGCGTTATGAACCAGAAGAAGCTGTGAAGATCACACTGAACATCCTGAAGAAGATGAAATACCGCAAGCTGGCTGAACAGTTAGAAAACAAGAACAAGGAAGGTAATGAAAGAATATCACTAATGCTGAAGCTGCAATATAAGGCAATGTATGAATCTCACTAATCTCTGTCTCTATTCCAGTGCAAAATACTCCAGTTCAGACCATTAGTCCCTCTCAGACGGGACTCAGTGTTGATCTGAATGCTGAAACAGGTTCAACTGTAAATGCTCCTGTAATCAATGGAAACATTATCTCGGGCCCAGTTACCATCAACTTCACCTCAAATACTGGTATGATCACAGCACAATAACACTGTTAACATAATGCCAACACCATGCACCAGCACATATATGATACAGTTTGAACAAACATGAGGAGTAACTAGTTTGTTACTTTACTTGTCATATACATTGATCTTAATAAATGAATGAGTATTTTCTCTGGCTTTGTTTTTGATGATTTCTGCTCTCTCATAGGGCTGCAAACACCCACAGAAGGACAGCTATCTGGGAAACATGCAGGAAAACATGGTACAAACAACTTCTGTAAATACTTGTTATAAGTGCATTTGACTTCCGTTTTAGATCAATTTCTTAAGTTTTGCTAAAAAAAAAAAAAAAATCCCTGTTATGTTGAAACCATTTTGATGAAGCAACTTCGAAACTCCTGAGGAAGCTACTGTTTGCTTACCACAAACTAAAATGAAGCTGCTCTTTTGAAAAAGTACTCATCTACACTACAAACTACTCTAACAAAAAGTTGCTAACTACATAGAAGCTATTTAAAGAAGTAACTTTTTTGTCTAAATATTTGTATACAGTGTATAAAACTATCAGATAATATTATTTAATTCTGCAATTAAGTCAGAGTTCAAATTTCACTTATATCACCTGAAAGTTGTATAATATACTGTATAATTAGGGTTACACTATATATTCAGGTCATGCATTGGTTTAATTAATTAGGACATTCCTTTTAAAATTGTGATTAAAATGAACCATGGTTGTACTACAGTAACCATGGTTTAAACACGAAAGTTGCAGTTAAACCAAAATCACAAAATTGACCATGGTTACTACAATATTACTGTAGTAAAACAATGGTTAATTTCATATGGGTTACACAAATAGAGTAACACCACTAAATTGAACATACATATATAGTTTACATACACTTATAAAACTAGAAAACACCATATTTTATATAACTGAATTGAAATATTTTGTGCCAAACAAAAGGCAAAAGTGAATCAGTGAATGATTTTTGTAAACCATTCATTTACTGTAAATGAACCATTTGAAAGAATTGATTCACTAAAAAGAATCAGAGTCCCCAAGACTAAATAAGCGAATAGTTCATTTAAATGATTCGGTTTCCCCAGTGCTACATGAGAAAGAGAGGATGGTTTAGGTGAGTTTTTAATTACTCCTTTGGCCCCATTTGCTTGTTATGGAAAATACTACACTATTGTGAAAATAGCTGAAATCACTACTGAAAGATTTAGTTAGGTTAATAATGTCACTTTATTTCGGTTAGTTGCTCCCCAATACTGGTTGAAACAATATCACTGAACAACATAAAATGAAGTCCTTATGTTCTTGTTTTGTTTCACAGAATATGATGTTTTTCAAAAAATCGTGACAAATCACAAAGACTACATGAAGGAGAAAGCTGAATCTGTTTTTGAGGGCAAAAAAGAAAATAAAACACATCTCAAGAAAGTTTACACTGAACTCTTTATCACTGAAGGCGATTTTACAGACGTCAATCATGAACACGAGATTCTGAAGATCGACAGAGCTTTCAAAACCTCAAATTGTGAGGACACGCCAATCAACTGCAATGACATATTTAGCTTATTGAGGCAAAGGGCGGAGGGTAACATTGTTCTGACCAAGGGAATCGCTGGCATTGGAAAAACCTTCTCTGTGCACAAGTTCATTATGGACTGGGCTGAAGGAAAAGCCAATCAGCATATAGACTGCATGTTCCTGCTTCCATTTCGTGATATTAACTTGATTAAAGATAAAGAGTTCAGTCTCCATGAGTTCCTACAAGAATTTCATCCTCAACTGGAAGAGCTCAAGGATTCAAAGTGGTCTGAACGTTGTAAGCTTGCATTTATTTTCGACGGACTCGATGAAAGTCGTCTTCCGTTGAATTTCAATTGCAAATCACTTCACTGTGTTAATAGACGGTCCTCTGTTGATGCTTTGTTTACAAGTTTAGTCAAAGGGAAACTTCTTCCATCAGCTCTCATCTGGGTGACCTCCCGACCTGCAGCAGCCAATCAGATCCCTCCTGAGTATGTGGGATTGTTCACAGAGGTGCGAGGATTCACTGACAAACAGAAGGAGGAATACTTCAGAAACAGAATCAATGATGAGACTCAGGCCACCAAAATCATCTCACATATCAAGACATATCGTAGCCTCTACATCATGTGCCACATTCCTGTTTTTTGCTGGATATCAGCTACTGTTCTTCACAAAATTCTCATCCAGAACAATGGGGAGGACATTCCTACAACACTTACTGAAATGTACGTCCACTTCCTGCTAATACAGATGAACATGAAGAACCAAAAGTATGATGAAAAAAATGAAAGAGAACGCTCAAAGCTATTGGGTTCAAACAAAGAAATTATCTCAAAATTGGCTAAAGTGGCATTCGAACAGCTGAGGATGGAAAATGTTATGTTCTATGAGGAGGATATGAAAGCTTGTGGCATTGACATTATTGATGAGTCAGAGTCTACTGGATTATGCACAGAGATATTTAAGAAAGACTCTGTGCTTCATGAGATGAAGGTTTATTACTTCATACATCTGAGTGTCCAAGAGTTCCTCGCTGCTCTGCACGTGTTTCTCTGCTACCTGAACAAGAACATGGAGGAGCTAAATTTTTTCCTGGAGAATTCACGTTCTGAGGAAGACCTGCTGTACATGTTGCTGACGAAAGCAATTGACAAAGCCAAGGCGAGCGAGAGGGGGCATTATGATCTTTTTATTCGGTTCTTGCTGGGCATTTCTCTCGAGTCTAATCAAAAACTCCTCACAGGCTTGTTGACACACACGGAGAACAGTAAAACAAGCATCAATAAAACAATCGATTACATCAAGCATTTGCAAAACAATGATAAGTGCCCTGAAAAATCCATCAACCACTTTTTCTGCATCCTCGAGCTGCAGGATAGATCCCTGTACCAGCAAATCAGGAAATATCTCAGTTCAAATGTCATAGACAATTGTCGGAAGATCTCTACCTCAAACTGCTCAGCACTGGTCTATGTGCTATTGATGTCAGAGGAGGTGCTGGATGAGTTTAACCCAAAGAAGATCAGCCAAATGTATGCAGGATGTAGGAGACTGGTCCCAGTAATGAGATGTTGCAGAAGAGCTCTGTGAGTATCTTTTTATGAAGACAAAGAAAATACCTTCTTGTTTCTCTTCTGCTTATTTGCGTGAAATATAAATGTTCTTGTAGTAAATGTAGTACATTTTATAAATTAAAAACGTGATTTAACTTTATTTTGAGGGAATTACATGAAATGTATGGGTTCTTGATATATTTCAAATTGTATCCTGTTATGTTAGGCTTGTGTTTTTTTCTGTCAAAAATAATTAAAAAAAATGTATTAGACAAAAATGTAAATACAAAAAACTGGGTCTTACACAAAAGGCCCAGTCTAACTAAAACAGAAATGAGAAATGGAATTATCCATAAGGTACCAGCACAAGAGTGGAAAAAAATAGGGAAGCACATAAGGGTAACCTCTAGCACAAGACAATACCAACAAAATATACAAACACAGACTTGGATAGAACAGAAAGTGTGGAAGTGGGGAGAGGCATAGACCAGGGTGAGGCTGAAAAGGGGCAGGGTCAGGCAGACAGGGAGGCAGCTCCAGGAATGGGTAGGGGACCAGAGGCTGGGTAGGAGGCTCTGTGTAAGAGTAAAAAACTGGGCCAGACTCCGCGACCCCTGGCAAAGGGCCAAATTCTGTGGCCACTAGCGAAGGTTCAGAATTGGCGGCCACTGGACAACTGGTCTCTTCCTCCTCCGATACTTCCTGAGGGTGAAAGAAATAACAGCGGTGGGCTCAACATCATCAGTAAAGCTGCAGCTGACTCAACGGTATCTGGAGATGATTTGGCAAGGAATGAAGTCTCCTCTTCTTCCTCTATGCTGCTTGGTCAGGTACTTCGGGAATGTAGACAGTAATGATGGGAACCACTTTCCATCTTCTCAACAACATCTCCCATCTACCTGAGGTGACAGATGTGATCTGCAATACCAAACTTTGGATCTATGCTCTGGGGAATCAGCTTCTGCTGGTTGGGAGCTGGGTGGAGTTGTTGACCCATTGTGGAGGCGTGGACTGTCTGCTGGTTCAGGATGGCTGGTTCATTTTATCATGACTTGTGGAAAGAACCCAGATGGATACAGTCATATAAACCAAAAACTATTTATTAGGGAAAAATGTCAAAAATTGGGTGTTTCAGACAAAAGCCCAGGTCTTAGCCAAACACGGCAGACAAATAAAATTACCCTTAAGTGGTAAAAACTGAGAAAATATAACAAACTAGTACCAACAGACAGAGCACAAATGGGGAAATATATAGGGATGTAAATAAGGAGGGTAAAAAGGGAAGGCAGGTTTAACTTATAAACTGATAACGAGGGGGCAGGGTTTCACTTAAGACTGAAAGTGCACATGGCAATGAAAAACCAAATAAGCCATGTGCACTGATATAACAAGAGAGGCCCACATGCGGATCCAGCCACAAAAACTATAAACAAATCAACAGAAGCTATATTTAGCTTCAGAATCAAAGGAAAAGCTTGTAATGTTTAACTAAAAAGAGAGGAGCCATCTTTTATGCATCTTGATATCGTTATCAACCAAAAATTACAAGATAACTATGATATATAGGTTTTTGGCTATATCGCTCAACTCTATGTAATACTTGAATTACATGGTTTGTTGAAAAGTTTTTCCTCAGTTTTAGCTTTATTGTAATAACTAATTTAATGAAACCTTTTGAGTAATGAGTCATTTTTGCGGAAATCTTGCCATCTTGACAGGTTTTCAGACTGTGGACTGACAGAAACATGCTGTGAAACTGTGGCTTCAGCTCTTCAGTTAGAGGGCTGCCCCCTGAGCGAGCTGGACCTGAGTGACAATTACAGTATTGAAGCTGGAGTGAAACTGCTCTGTGCTGGACTGAAGAGTCCTCACTGTAAACTAGAGACACTGAGGTTGGCACTGTTTGTATTTCTCTGAAAACATTTTGAAAGAGCAGTTATTAATGTAATGCTGAAAATTTCAGGTTAGCTCGATGCCATTTTGGCCTGGACAGCTGCATGGAGATAATGTCTGCTCTCAAGAGGATCTCATGTCGTTTCAGTGAGCTTGACTTCAGTAGCAATGATCTGCATGACTCTGGACTCCAACAGCTCTTACATAGAATGGACAGCAAAGAGGGAAAGCTTAAAATTCTGAGGTAAGTATTAACAATGAAACCTGTCAAGAAAATGTCTTGGTCCTATTTTACTCCAAAATCAAAAGAAACAAATAAAAAAGATATATTGTATATAGAAAAATAAGCCAATTTGTAGGTCTGTTAATATTATTTACATAGTGACATAATTTTGTAAGACAATTAAACAAATTTAACCCTCTAATTCTCATTACCACAATGCAAAAAATATTTTGTGTTCCACTGAAAACAAACCACACTTGAGTGATTTTATGAAAGAACTTTGTTTTTTGATTGAATTATCCCTTTAAAACTGTCTGTAATTTTCTTTAATTAGCTTATTAACAATACTGAAGAAACAGATGACTGGTAAAATATTGTTTTTAAATGTTCTAATGCAGATTGAGCTGGTGTAACCTCTCTGAGAAGAGCTGTGAGGTCCTTTCCTTGATTCTCAGCTCAGATTCCCTCCTGAGAGAGCTGGATCTGAGTAACAATGACCTGCAGGATTCAGGAGTGAAGCTGATCTCTGATGCACTGAAGATTACAAACTGTAAACTAGAGATACTGGGGTAAGACTTTAGGAAGTAATTCTAGCATAAGGGGAAGTCTATTTTAGATTTTTTTATGTCTTATGTTTGGTTTTCAGATGTAATGTTGTCTTTTTTAATCCCTCTGAAGATTATCTGGTTGTATGGTGACCAAAGTTGGCTGTTGTTATCTGGCTTCAGCTCTGAGTTCAAACCATTCATGCCTGAAAGAGCTGGATCTGAGCTACAATCATCCAGGAGAATCAGGAGTCAGTCTGCTCTCTGAGAGACTCAATGATCCAAAATGCAAACTGGACAAACTCAAGTAAGTAGTAGGTCAATAGCTGGGTTTCCCTCCACATACTGTATTTTTATGTAAATTTGGGATATCACACAAAAAACTAGATGGAAACATCAAGATGCAAATAACATTTCCAAAATGAACATAAAAACGAATACTCTTTGATAAGAAGGCATGTGCATAAACTATGATTGAAACACATTTACAGAATATATTCCTATAGAATTTATATAGGAATCAGAACATTTGTCAGAGCGTTTTGTCTGGGTGCAGTAATCGACAACATTATTAATCATTACATTTAATAAAAAGCCACAGTGGCTTCAACTAGAGGTCTACGCAGGACCCGCTCCCACGAGGTTCTGTCCCACTCTCGCAAAAACATGTCTGTGGCAGGGAGGAGGGTAGGGCCAGGTTGTGATTCCACACACCCGGCCCCTGATTAGGCTGATTAAGCCCGGATAATGGTGACCGGAGATGGCAGTGCGACAGAGAGAGAGAGTAACTGTCCAACACCTGTGTGTGTGTTTGTCATTTTAAAAACGTAGGAGTCCTGCAAGTAATTTCTTTCTCCCACTCCCTGTGCACAAATCAGTTTATTCCTGCTCGCAACCGCACTCAGCAATTAAAATTTGTCCTGTGCCGTATTCTGTTGTGCCAGGTCCAGGCCTCTAGTTTCAACTTCAATTTTCATTTCTATAATGTGTCAATTTCCCAAGAAGTTATGTTTTTGTTCTTCTAAAGGAGTTCAATGGAAAGGACGAGGCAAGAACCGGCTTGACAATATAAATCATATTTTAATGAAAAACTTAAACAAAAGACAAAAACACACACATGACGGACAGCTGCCCGTAAACATTCTCTCTCTCTCGCACCACCATCCGCAGTCGGCCTTTATCCCTCTTGGAGGCTTGATTAGCCTGATAAGGGACCAGGTGTGTAGAATCACAACCCGGCCATGCCCTCCGCCCTGTCACGGTTCTCTTGAACACAAATATATATATATATATATATATATTTGTCATTAACACTACATGTATAACTAAAGCAAGTAAATACTTTTCTGTTACTTGCTTTCAATGACCATTTTGTTAATATATTATTTACTTATTTAATTTCTGCAGAACTGATCCTAATGGTCAACACTTCATCAAATCAGGGATAAGAAAGTGTAAGTCTGCATCTACCACTCTTTCTCTCTTTTTTATAGTGGTGGTAAAAGGAGCTTTACAATGCCAAAGCATTAGTACCATTATACATACACATTTAAACACATAAATAAAAGGAAAATGTGTAGAATGAAATATAATTTTAAAAAAAATCAATAAAAGTAAAACAGTGGTTTATTTCTCTAATGTAAATTATGTTCTGTCTCACAGATGCCTGTAATCTTACACTCGATCCAAACACAGCACACGTTGAGCTCTTGCTCTCTAATGAAAACAGACAGGTGACACGAGTAACTGAGAAGCAGCCATATCCTGATCATCCAGACAGATTTGAACCCTGTCGCCAGCTTCTGTGTCAAGAGAGTCTGAGTGGACGCTGTTACTGGGAGGCTGAATGGAGCAATTCAAAGGGGGTGGTGGGGGTGACGTACAAATGCATACCTCGCATAAATGATAATCTTGTTATGGTAGGGGACACTCAGCTTGGAAACAATGATGTGTCATGGAAGCTTACCTGTGGGTTGATTACATATGTTTCTCACAATAAAGTGAACATTAATATAAAGGCTCCAAGCTCTCGTTCGTACAGAGCAGGAGTGTATGTGGATTCGGCGGCCGGCACTTTATCCTTCTACAGCATTTCTGACACGCACACACTCACACACTTACACACGTTTAACACCACATTCACTGAACCACTCTATGCTGTATTTAAGGTGGATTGTGGCACTTTGTCCTTGTGTCAGATGGAGTAACCTAAAGCCCTCTTCAGAATAACATTATTTATCTATTATTAATCAGTCATTTCATCTGGATTTCAGTACAAATATCTAAACCTTGTTAAAATCTTTAAATCAAGATATATTTACTTGAAAAGTGAAGTCACACTTTAAGAAATTAAGGCAATTTTTTTTAATTATTATTAAAGATTTAGTGAGGTTAATGCTTGGGGTAAGAAAAATGTGGTAAGAAGCTTGTTAATAATACTGTTATAACTCTGGATATGAGCTGTTTCGTGGTTGCATGTTACTTTTGATTTGTGTGTATGGGGTTTGTACTGTATGTTTTTATCTGGTTTCTGCAGTACTTGTGTTAGTCCATGAAGAATTTCCCAGTAAAGGGACAAATAAAGTAATCTAATATAATAAAGTATGTCATATGGCAAATTTTGACCGGATGTTTTTTTTTTTTTTTTTTTGTAATTTAGAATTCATTCATTTAAAATATTGTGTTGTTTAAGGAAAAAGTATTTTACAGAAATTGATAAGAGCCCCCATAAACCTAGGCCTTAATACGGCCCTGTATCCCAGATACAGTGTGTTTTTCTTCTGCAGAACACAAATTATTATTTTAGAATAAGAATATATCAGCTCAGCAAGTCCATACAATGCAAGTGAATGGTGACCAGAACTGTGACGCTCCAAAATGCACATAAAGGCAGCATAAATGTAATTCATATGACTATAGGGGTTTAAATCATATTTTCAGAAGTGATATGATATGTGTGGTTGAGAAACAGATCAGTATTTAGTTCCTTTTTTGCTTGAATTTCTTCTCCCTGCCCAGTAGGGGCTGAATGCATGAAGAGTGTGAATCACCAAAAACACAAGAAGAAGAATGTGAAAGTGATCATATTCTCATCATATCACTTCTGAAGATATAGATTTAACCACTGGAGCCTTATGGAATACTTTAATAATAACTTGTGTGATTTTGTGTCTAAACATTTTTGGCACCCATTCACTTGCATTGTATGGACCTACAGAACTGAAATATTCTTCTAATAATCTTCATTTGTGTTCTGCAAATAGTTTGTTCTTTGTTACTTCATGATAACTAATGCATTAACTAATGTTAACTAATGTATACTTATTATAAAGTGCTACCAAATAATGTTTAAAATCCTTATCCAGTAATCACCAACAACTGCAAAAGTCATGGATATTCATTGGTCAAAAAGAGTGGCAACTCTTGTAATTTAATATTGAAACGGTGATTAATGAGTGAACAGAAGTTATAATCTTTAATGTTCAAAGCAATCAGAAATAATAATAATAAAAAAATATTTTGAAGTGAGCGAAGTTGTTAATTCAAATTAATGCTGAATAAAAACGAATAAAACATTGTATTTTATACACAGGAACTAAGTAGAAAAACAGTCATATATTTGTGTACATTCAAATGTTTACATAACTGAGCTACTGTCACACTACAGATTTATCACACTGATGCTCAGGACCAGAAGTTTATAAACCAAATGTGTTGGTGATATGAAAGTACAATCATTTGTCATGGCATTCAAGGAACCTTAAAACCGAAAACCAAAACTGAATGTAATTCTGTCATCTATGTGTGTGTTTGTGTGTGTGAGTGTGAGTGTGTGTGTTTGTGTGTGAGTGTGTGTGTTAGTTTGTGGGTAAGTGTGTGTGTGTGTGTCTGTTTGTGAGTGTTTGTGTGTGTGAGTGTGTGTGTTTGCCTGTTTGTGTGTGTTTTGCGTGTGTGTGTTTGTGTGTGTTCGCGTGTGTGTGTGTGTGTGAGTGTGTGTGTGTTTGTGTGTCAGTGTGTGAGTGTGTGTGTTTGTGTGTGAGTGTGTGTGTGTGTGTTAGTTTGTGGGTAAGTGTGTGTGTGTGTGTCTGTTTGTGAGTGTTTGTGTGTGTGAGTGTGTGTGTGTGTGTGTGTTTGCCTGTTTGTGTGTGTTTTGCGTGTGTGTGTGTTCGCGTGTGTGAGTGTGTGTGTGTTTGTGTGTCAGTGTGTGTTTGTGTGTGAGTGTGTGTGTTTTTTTGTGGGTAAGAGTGTGTGAGTGTGAGTGTGTGTGTGTGTTTGCCTGTTTGTGTGTGTGTGAGTGTGTGAGTGTTTGCCTGTTTGTGTGTGTTTGCGTGTGTTTGTGTGTGAGTGTGTGTGCGTGTGTTTGTGTGTGAGTGTGTGTGTTTGTGTGTGTGTTTGTGTGTGTGTATTTGTGTGAGTGTGTGTGTTTGTGCGTGTAGTCTTTTTCTGTATGAAAATACACAGTGGTGTTTAATCTTCAATCGCTGAGTCTCATTTCTTTTTGTGATGGAATTAACTAATTAACATAAAAAATTTGTATGTTTTTTTAGTTAGATTTCATTTATTTTGTAGTGCACTTTAAAGTGGCTGTTGTGTTTTCTTTCTTTTGCAAAATTCCCAGAATTTCCACAAATTTCTACAGGTGCTTTAAATGAATAATAACTTTGGTATGCATTGTCCTGTCATGAGGTGTTTATACTTTCTCTTTCACTCAAGGCGGCGAATTTCGGAAAGTCCCTATTTCTGCTGATTGGTCTGAGAGACTTTCCACGTCTCACTCTGCTCTACTTGTACCTGTTTGATTATGACGACACCTTTCTTCCCTTCATACACACCTGCTGCCCTGCACACACAAACAACACAATGCTAAACGGCCCGCCCGACAACATGCTGGTATGTGTGTGTGAGGACTCTCCATATTGTTCAAACACAAAAACAGAAAGTAACTCTTTATGTGTGTGTAGGAGGAGCCGAGCCAGTGGGTGGAGTTTCGGGTGAAGTGTACACTGTTGCCCTCTCAGATAGCCCTCTCTGTTGCCCTTTGTGAAAGTGAGAAGTGCAAGTCCGAACGGAAGGACGCAAAATTGATATGCTTTGGCCCCGAAAGCGAATCTTAGAAAGCACCTGTGCTTCACCGCAATCTGAATATGGAAATAGGCGTCCTTCAAATCTATTGTCACAAATCAGTCCCCCAACTGCACTTGTGACATTATTTATTTTTGCATTAGCATTCTGTATTGACATTACATTAGCTTGGAATTCAAGTGTCTCAAATCCATAATGGGATGCAATCCGCCGTCATTTTTCGGGACCAGAAAAAAAACTCATTCTCTCTGAGAAGGGGGAATCTCCTCTATTAAACAGGACTTTTCAAACAGAAACTTCGTTCGGAACAACCCAAATGAACACCGGCGGAGTTCGCCTGAATTGAATTACATAACCTTGCTTTATCATTCGAAGTACCTAGATCAAAATGCCCTTCAGCTACTGCAAAGCCGACAGACGGGCAGACAGAGGGATTGATGCATGACTTTTGCTTGCAGCGTGACCTGTAACCACTAGATGGTGTGATTGGCTTATTTTGGGTGACTGGCTCCAGACCAGCAGCACAGCGGAGGGAAACATTTGCTCCATTTATACTGAGGCTGGTTGAGGGGAATCTGATAATGTTTTTCCTTTATTGTACTCCGGCATAAAAGATGAGCGCCCTGAGATGCCTTTGCAGCAGGGACACTGAAAGAATCAACCTTTTACCTGGTATTTAAATGGGGTAAAATGTATGAATATTGGGGGAAATGTTCATTAGCCACAGTGGCCCCAGCATTCTTTATGGGGGGGGACAACGTGCGGTGCTTATGATCACTGTGTGTTTTGTGCATATAAAATTACGTCTCGAAACGTCTCGAAACGTTTGGTCATGGAGGCAGAGGCCGAATTTGATCAGACATTTATAAAGAATGGCTACTCTAAATTCTTTTACAGCAGAGGACCCCAGATAAGCCATCTTCCCTAGCATAGAAACGGGGAAGAATGCGAACATGGAGGGGAATTGAGAACAAGCAGTCTCGCACAGCGGCCCCAGCATTCTTATGGGGGAACAACGCATGGTGCTTATGTTCGTGGTGTGTCTTTGTGTTCACTTGTGCTTTGATGAAAATCTAATTGTCTAACTGTTACATATAGGCTATCTCAAGATCCTTGGTCATGGTGACAGATGCTGAATTCGAAATTCAGGTTTATTTATTTTATTTATTTATCATGTTCATTCCCATCAAGATGTGGGGGAAATGTAACCATATTCTGGTTGTTGGACATTCGAGCCGCGTACAATGGCGGACTCATTCCAATACTGACCAAAGGGTAGACAGGAGAGAAATGGATACATTTATACGGTCCAATTTCATCCACTGAGTAGGGGCTCATCCTTGTGCATGTAAACGGCTCACCGATTTAAACAGTATTTTCACATTCACAGAATATTTTAAGCCCAATTGTTTTTTAATTTATTGACTTTCATAACAATACATTAAGGAACACCTTAAGAAATCTGATTTGATGATCAGTTGCTTAAAAGATTTTAATATTTGCCACATTATGGCCTTTCAGTGTTGGGGATTGGAGATACACGAGCAACAGTAATGTTCAGATTAGACAAACCAATCTCAGAAGGTGGACATGAAATGGAGCTGTGTGTGCGCGCATTCGTGCGTGTGTGTGTACGTGATAGTAAAAGAGCTCTGTCATTGGGTTTTGCTAAGTTACCTGAAGGGGGAGGGTCAAGGCGAGGAACTACTACTATGTGACTAGATGTGGGAGATGGAGAACCCAAAGTCCGGGAAAACGATTATATGGCAAACTATTAAATCTCCAAAATACTTGATTTTTCAGATTTTAGATTTTGCTGCATTCTAGTCTGATGCACTTTTTTTTTGTCTGATGAATTTGTTAAATATAAAGACAATCAGTACATTTTCAATCAGTCGCAGTGTTTATCAAAGAGACAAAGAGCAGATAAGATTATCAACACCTGTGCTTTTCACTGAATTTGTTCCTGTTCATTAAAGTTCAAATGCACTTTAAAAATTTTATAAAAATAAATCCCATAAAAGGAATGCAAGTCTGTTCCTCATTATTTGTGTAGTCATAATTCTCTAGTCTAGTGTTCTCTGGCGAGAATTTGCCTAGATATAGCTATAGTCATTTGTGTATCATATTTAGCATGAGATTAAAATGCATATATTTTTTGCATTTTCAACGTCCCTTATGCTGCCCCTTATTTTAAGAACCCAAATGTCTCTTATTTTTCTCCGCTGAAGTCAGCAACCCTATTTCCCATGATTAAGAGCTCTCCAAAAACTAGCACAGGTACAAATATGCAATATATCAATAGCCTAAAAATTTATTTGCATTGCATTACATTGCCATTTACATGTTGCTCGCAAATAATACATTCAGAAATAAATTATGCCTTTTGTCTGCATTATTGTGCAGTTTTGACATCTACCAGCAGGGTTGAACTGACCATAATAACCAGTAAAACCCTCAGAGATCAGATAGACGTGTTTCATAGAGAGGAGGGGCAAGAGAAAGATACAGAGATACAGAGATCGAGAGTTAACTTTAATTGTGACCACCAGAAACACAGAAAAGGAAAATGATCCAGATCTGTTGTGATAAACTTCTTGCATTTCACCTACTTCTCATCTTCTTCCACCTCATGTCAGGTAAGAGTTTATTACACTTTTCTCGATCACTCTCTAATACAGCAACTGCTTTAAACTGTCTAAGATTAATATTTGCAATAAGCTGTCTTTCTCTCTTCTGTTTCCCTTTTGCATAAAAGTGGTGAAATGTGGGTCAAACGAGATCTTGACTTTCACAGCGAATGAAAGTGGAAAAGTTGAAATACGGTGTCCATATGAGTCAGGATATGAAGAAAATATAAAGTATCTCTGTAGGGGCGGATGTAAAATACTAAATAAAAACATACCTGTAAGTTCTGGATCGATAACCAATGATAAAAGATTCTCTCTGATTGATAACTCAACGACTCACGTCTTTACTGTCACCATCACTGATCTGACACCAGAAGATGGAGGCACATACTGGTGTGTAGTAAAGACAGGCTTTGGACTCTTTGATGACTATAAAGAGATTCTACTGGAAATTAAACAAGGTAAGTTGGAGTATATTTGTGATTTAAATTCTTCTTTCAGAAGACTTTTATCTACAAAATGACATACTCTACTGAAAAAGAAAGAGTTGTTTCCGAGGCGATCTTCTGTATCGTGAGCAGTGAAGACCCAGTGTGAGGCGTGAGGCGTGAGAGCACAAACCACAATATCCTCTGTAGATACTAATAAGCTAAAGGTCACACCACACGATTAAGAGCACTAACAAAACCTACTGACTCACATCACTTCCTTTCCATGTGTTGAAAGGTTTCATTTCTGAAAAAGTGGCTGACATGATCTCATGGTGATTCTTCTTAGAACATCATTATTTTGTGTTGATACAGCTGATTTTACTCTAGTAATGAAAACAAGTAGCAATTTCAGGTCATATTCAGAACAATTTCATTGTTTGAAAGTAGAACATTGAGAACTGAGTGAATGAAGGCAAAGCAGAAGTTGAGGCCATGGTTTTGACAACATGTGAGGAAACATTTCTAGCACAATTTGATGACGTACATCACCTTTCTGAGTTTGTTCATATCATCATTTTTGAGAGTGAAAAGGGTAAACAGGTTTGGATTGCTGTCCAAAATGGGGCTTCAACCATAAGATCCAACTCCCAAACCAGCCCAAGACATGAGTATGAAGTTAGCAAGTCCTAATTAAGCCAGACTGATCTTTGAGGGTCGAAAGTTCTTCAGCTGGAAAAGGTATTTGCCTTCCAAAATTAGAAACAATGCCCCACTGTTGTTAAACCTATGGGCAAATGTGAGCTCTAGTTTCCATGTGATACCAAAAGCGAGTTGTAAAGCAAGTTGTTTCAGTTGCAATTGATGCTCTGAAGAGGAAATGCATATTGTATTAACCACACACCCAACCCTAAACCTATCCATCATTGGAGTAAAACATAATTGTAAGGGGGTTAAAGGGAAAGGAGGCAAGAACCAGCTTAACAATATACATAATATTTAATTAAATAAAAAGACACACACAAACACATACAGGGCAGCTCTCTCTCGAACTGTCGTCACCGGCCGCCTTTATCCCTTACACGTCCCATCAGGCTGATTGGGGACCGGGTGTGCGTCGTTACAGCCCGGCACCGCCCTCCTCTGCTCTATACTCCTCCCGCTGTTGCCTCAGGCCGGGGAGCCCCCGGCATGATGTATATATGCCCCCCTAACCCCGGCTTGCCTTGCGCCTGTCTGCTGGCTGGTCATTCCCGCCTTCCTCGACCTGGGAGGAGACAGGAGGGGAAAAAACAACAACAATTTTTTTTTTAAAATAGGCGAGGGAAAGGCCAACACGGAGCGACAGAGACAGAGAGAGGAGAGAGAGAAGAAGCTCACTCACTGGTTCTCTGATGCGCCGTCGTGTGGTCCCCAATCACTCCTCCACACTCTCAGGCGGACAACAGCTGTTCCTCCTGGAGTCAAACCTCTGACCCACAGTGGACAGAACGCCCCTCCACTTTTCTGGCGGCACGTGGGGACACTCATCCGCCCCTGGCAGCGACTCGACCTCATGGACAACAGCCATTCCCTCCATCCAGGCGGTCTGCCTTATCTGTACCCTGGCGGATGGCAGCGGCACTCCCCTCGATGGATGGCAGTGTCGAGGACTCTACATCGGGCATCCCTCCTTCTGGGTTTCTGCACCAGTGTAAAGGGATTCATAAAAAGGAGGAGGCGAGAAATGGCTTGACAATATAAATAATAGTTTAATATAAAACTCAACTAAAATACACACACAGGTGTTGGACAGCTGTCCGTAAATCTCTCTCTCTCCCATCTGCTGGTTGTGTGGCTGCTTTTATGCCACTCTCCCCATGCTCACTGGAATTAGAAACAGGTGTTAGGCATAATTTAGCTCAGGTGTATGCGACCTTACCGCTTTCTGTCTCTCCGGACGTGCGCTTGACCATGCCCCCGCTGCCAGAGTAATCTTAGAGAGAAATTGCAAGAAAAGGATTAGATGCTCCTCACAAACTTTGGAAATCTGTTTAGAGAAACAAAATAAAGCTTTTCAAGAGTTTTTGAGAATTGGCTCACCTTGAACCTGGCATCACAAAATCATAAATATACCAGGGCATTTAGTTAAAGAACTCCTCAAAGACAAGTAGTCCAAAGGCAAATTGCAGGACAGATCTAGATTGGCAAGCAATCAAATTAAATATAAAATCTTAAAAATACCACATCTAAAAACATTCTATGGTTGTGTGTGTTTTGAATTGTTCATTAATTTGTGTGTTGTTTTACATGCAGGTTCGATAACCACAATGACGACGATGTCAACAAAAACTCAAACAGTCTCCATCTACTCAAACCAACCGGGATCTACCCATAATACAGTCATCACTTTGGCTTTGTCATCATCATCCTCATCGTATTCATCACATTCACATTCAGTGCCAAGAAAACTGAAATCAGGTACAGTTTAGAAGTTTCTACACAAATAATGGTTAAACTGTATTAAATTTGACAGAAATCTCTCTTGTTTGCAGATTTTAATGTGGTCATCATCCCGCTGTCTGTAACAGTAATTCTGCTTGTGTTCGGACTTTCACTCTTTGTGGCCTTCAGACACAGACAAAAGTGTAAAGGTAATGCTGTCTCTATCACATGCAGCATTGAGAGGGACGTCAGTCTGCAGGCAGCCAAATTATTTATTTATTTATTTGTGTGACATGTCTCATGAGACCATCATTTTTTCACAGATCAAGAGTCTTTACTTATTGGTAGTGACAGACTGCAAGAAAATACTGAAAATGTAAGTCTATTTACGTAGGGTATGTGTTTGTGCATCATTTGACTTGGTGAATGTCCATTTGCTACTTAATGAACTACAAATTCAAAACACAGTAACTGCATCTTTTCTCTGGCTTTTCTTTTATTCCATTTTTACACACTCTTTTTCTCTGAATACCAGCCAAACCTGTCTGTAACCACGCTGATCATAGTCTAAGAGACCAAATTCTATCATGACTCATTTTAGCAACCAGATTTTTTACATATTCTCAGTTTCTCTTATTCTCTTTTTTCCACCCTAGAATGTTTATATTATCTCTGGCTATGATGGACCTCAAGACGGCAAACATCACCCTGAGTCACTACCCACAAACCCTTCTGAGACAGTGAGATCTGTTTATGCCATGCCACAATTACCCACAAACTCTTCTGAGACAGTGAGATCTGTTTATGCCATGCCACAATTACCCACAAACTCTTCTGAGACAGTGAGATCTGTTTAGCCATGACAGTGAGATCTGTTTATGCCATGCCACAATTACCCACAAACCCTTCTGAGACAGTGAGATCTGTTTATGCCATGCCACAATTACCTACAAACCCTTCTGAGACAGTGAGATCTGTTTATGCCATGCCACAATTACCCACAAACTATTCTGAAACTGATAGGGCCATTTACTCTGTGCCTCATTTACCCACAAACACCTCTGCAGTGTAGTGTCCAGTTTATGCAATGGTCCAGTTACCCAAAGTTCGCAAAACATAACCATGTCATGACGTCAAACCAGACTTTCCAGTAAGACCTAGCCATGCATCAAACCTTAAACCTTGTCTGACATAGATGTATTCACACACAGTAGGTGGAATGGATTGACCATGACTATAGTAGTTTCTGATGATCATAAAGAACGCAGTACAATTCTGAAAACTGCAGTTCTACTTCTTCCAAATTGCCACTTCTGCATTACTGACAACTGTGTCCAAATTTTCAGTTCCAAAAAACTATTTGTTGTACCACATTTTAACTCGTGACACTGTTGAAGCAGAACTGCAGCATTGTTAAAGCACTGCAGAGGAATGAGGGCCAGGAAGACCTGCTGTACTTCTCACATTTCTTCCCATGTTGACCAATGTCTGCAACACAATGTAGGGAATTACAAATCAGCAATTTTATTAAGGACTGACATCAAAATGTATAGTGAATCAAATAGTATAGTATGGAAACTGTACATGAACATCTGTGGTATAAATATATATAATAAATAAACCATTCAATGGTAAACAGAGGTTGTATGCATGATAGACAAGGTACAATATTAAGTATTTTAATATTAAATCATATCATATTACATTTTAATCGCAGATTCGAAATTTCCATAACTGTGAGAAATCCGCTCATTTCTCTCTCAATTGCTTCTACCTCAGAAACCAACAGTGCGTCCGTCGTGCTCCCTTATTCCCGCTTTTTTCTCACCCCGTTCCCACCCAGTCCGCGTGCACTCGCGCAGTTCTAAAGTTAACCGCCAGACTGACTGAAAGACTTGCAGCTCAGTAGAAAGACATCAAGCCTTAAATGTGTTTCTTAGTGCCATAATCATCCCTGGGCTACAAAACTACTTTCTAAAACAAAATAATTGCTCTGGCTTTCATCAATACTCGAGTGCATTCACTATAACTATAACAGAAGTCTGTACAGGAGCTTCTGAGGTTCGTTATGTCTGTTACGTCAAGCTGAATATTTAAGTATAACGCTTAAGGATTTAAAGGAATAGTTCACCCCAAAATTTTAATTGGGCCAGATGTCAAGACTTAGTGAATAAGGTGGATTAAACCACTTGAGTCGTATGGATGACCTTTATGCTGCCTTTATGTCCTTTGTTCTAGCTTGAAGACTTATACTGTATGGACAAAAACACCTCATAAATTCTTCAAAGGTAATTTTAGTTTGCAACAACATTAGGGTTCCCAACATCACGCAAATACTGAACAATACAGAACGGGATAAATATGGGATTGCGGGGTCAGCGGTAAGGGGAGGGGGTCCTCTAAGCATTTTGAGGCTTCAATATTGGACACGATGCCCTTAATACAACAAGTCTTGAGCACTTTGAGCTCAAAATACGGGACAAATCATTTGATCTTGTTACAAAATTGTGACCATTTTATTTTTCTTGCACTCCAGTGTGAACATTCTTCTGCCCAAGGACTGGAAGGTTTGACTGGTTAGCATGGCCCTGCTGGTGGATGCCGAAACTACACCACCATGGGATTTGTTAAATTGAAGCTTTAAAAAATAAATAATCAGTAACACATCATATAATCAGACATGGCTTTTTTCTAAAGGAACAGTTCACCCAGAAATGCCATCTCATGCCATCCCAGATGATTTTTAGAAGAATATTTTTGCTCTGTCCATACAGTGCAAGTGAATGGATGCCAAAACTTTGACTCTCCAAAAAGCAAATAAATGCAGTATTAAAGTAATTTAATAAGACTCCAGTGGTTACATCCATGTCTTTTGAAGTGATATGATAGGTGTGAGTGAGAAACAGATTAATATTTAAGTCCTTTTTTTTTTTTTTTACAATTAATGTCCACTTTCACTTCCAAATTCTTTTTCTTGTATTTTGGTGATTCAAATTATTTGTGCACATTGCCCCCTACTGGGCAGGGAAGAGAATTTATCTTAAAAGGACTTAAATATTGATCTGTTTCTCAGAATATATGGATTAAACCCTGAAGTCTTATGGATTATTGTATGCTCTTATGTGCTTTTTGGTCCTTCAAAATGTTGGTCACCATTTGATTTTATTTGACTTGCATTGTATGGAGCTACAGAGCTGAAATATTCTTCTAAAAATCTTTATTCATGTTCTGCAGAAGACAGAGTCATACACATCTGGGACTTCATGAGGGTGAGTAAATGATGAGAGCTACCATCACTTTAAGAGGTCAATGCTTTGTGTTAAATGTTGCTTCACCAGCAGAGAGCACTCTTTATAACAATCATCACATAAAGTAACACAAGGGTGAGAGGAAGGAAGTGTATTTGTGTCTGTCAGTCAAAAAGAGAGGGTGAAAGAAAGAGAAGTACAAAGGGATGGCAAAATACAAGCTCAAACGGAGGCAGATGTGTGGAAGACATAAATTCAGTATTTTTCTTCTATCCATCTACATCTCAAGTAAGTTTCTAACTATAATCAGCTTTGATCGACACAGAGTTTGAGCATCTTATCTAAAGTGGAAAACTACAAATGTTCAGAATTGTCACATTCCAGCATGAAGTCTATCTGTTTACATGTACAGTTAAAAATGCATTGCTTGTACCGTTTGTGTCCGTCTAGATGTGTTCTGTGCTGATGCAGGGGTCACGACATACACTTCATATGAGGGAGGAAGTGTTGATATCAGATGCCCTTATGAGCCCGGATATGAAGATAACATAAAGTATCTCTGCAGAGGAAAATGCTCCACTGTGCCGTTTGTTTCAAAGGACATACCCATTCAATCTGGAGTGCCAGCTAAAGATCAGAGATTCACTTTGAATGACGACACCAGAGACAGAATCTTCACTGTCACTATAACAGATCTGAAACCAGATGATGGAGGACAGTACTGGTGTGCTATAAATAAAATTATATCTGATGTCTACACAAAGATTCAAGTAAATATCAGAAAAGGTGAGGTACAGCAAACATAGTCTTCGTTCCATCATCCATATGAACAGAGGTTCAACAGAGAGTTGTGGAGTGTGAAAATCATTTAAATGTGATCAAGATCAATTCTTCAATTTCATGCCATTTATATTCTCTTGTTCTGAACTGAATATTTTCCACATGTTCTGATTTAGTGGTCCAACAGTCTGGTATAAAAGGAAAGGAGCTACACATCAGATGTCATTATGAACATGATGCCAAACAAATGGACAAATTCTTCTGTAAAGGAAAAGACCCATCCGTGTGTGAGACATCTGGGATCAAAGTTTCAGCTGAGACAAACAAAACTGGCAGATTTTCTCTGAGTGATGATATATCTGCAAGAGATTTTATTGTGACCATCACTGATCCAAGAGAAGAGGATTCTGGGATATACTGGTGTGGATATGTCTTAAACGGAACACATAATGAGTGGATTTCAGCAATTGATCTAAAGATTTATGAAGGTAAGAAGTTTGTTGCAAATTCTGTAAACTAAAAGATTTGAGTTGAAAACAGATCCCTGGTGAATACACAGGCTTTAGTATTTCCGCCCCACCCCTGACATCAATGAAGCGTTATTAACAGGTGTGTCACAGGAAGTACACGAGTGAAGACTTTCTATTTCTGTTCCTAAAAGAGAGAACTTCTCATTTGCAACTTAGACTTGTAACCTGTCATCACAATAATCAGGCTGCAGCATGAAAATATCTGAACTTTATGCTTAACACAGATGAGCATTGCTTTGTGTCTTATATTATTCACAATAGATAAGTGCAACATCTGAAATAACTTCATCAACTACAGATTATGCAGAACTAATATCATGCACATTAAATCAAATGAACATCTGTGTTTCAGTCACACCAGGTACATCAACCACGTCAAAGCGGACATCACCTCAAATAACCACAACAGCTTCCTTTTACAGCACTAAACCAGCATCAGCAGATCCTGCATCAAACAGACCCGTCACAACTGCATCATCATTATTACTTCTCCCATCATCACCTTCCTCTTCTATTAATTCATTATCACCTAAACCACAATCAGGTGTGTTGTGTGCTGTTGTTTACAAACTCATGCAAGTTTCTGTTCGTACATTGAGATGTCTTAACTTTACTCAATAACTCGCCATTTAGGAGTGTTTTGGTTTTTCAAGGTTTCATAAGTATCATTATGCTGCTGGTTATTGGCATGCTGTTGGTGTTTGGATTCTTGGTGATTGTTTACATCAGATGGAAACAAAAGAAAAAAGGTAACGTTTTCACACATTTTACATGGTGATCTTTCATAACTCATAACAGTTACAGTATGAAGTCAAACTGTCACGCAGCTACATTTCTCTCATTACCCTCACAAACACGCTTAAAAATGAATTGTCACAAAACAGAACTGCAGTTCAGAGGAGCTGTTCATTATTCAACGCAGAATCTGCCCAATGGAGAGATTGGAAAAACTAAAGAAGTGAGTGAGAAAGGAGATTACAGTTTAAATGGGAAAAAATAAGGTCTAATATTATCCAAAAATTGGTTTTGATTGTGTCTCTTTTCCTTCTCTCACTTCAGGGCACTCATATCGTCTGTGATTATGAAGAGATCCATCTGACAAATGAGCATCCTGACTACAGTTTGGTTTATGATGTATTTGGTGAAGATGACGCCTCTGATTATGCTGTAGCACAATTACCCAGCATCGCCTCTGATAGTGTCACTTATTCCACAATCACATTAGAGAATACAGCTCATTCAGACAGAAACTCTCCTGATGGACAGACAACATGTGACTATGCAACTGTTAATCCATGAAAGACTCATCCATGAGTAACGGGTTGATTAACAGACAAACCTATGCTAAGATTTACGCATTGTAATTTCATAAAAAAAATTAAATAATCCATCAAAACGAATCTATAACAAAATAAAAAAAATTTAAATAACGTTTTATTAATTTACATTTTATTTAAAAAAATACACAATTCAATTAAATTTTGTTAAAAAAATTGAAATGTGTAAATCTTAAAAATAAGCTAAAATATTTTTGAAGGTAAACACTCCAAACAAAAGAATTCACACTGGTGATCAAAAGTTTGAAGTAATGTACAGATTTTGCTCTTATGGGAAGAAATTGGTAGTTTTATTCACCAAAGTGGTTCATCTGATCACAAAGTATAGTCAGGACATTACTGATGTAAAAAAAACATCACCATCGCTATTTGAAAAAAGTAATTTTTTATCAAATCTAGACAGCAGCATCACTCCAACACCTTATCCTCGAGTATTCATGCTAAAGAGTCTCTAGTTTGAGAATAGGCGCCTCACACGTCCTCCGCTGACAGCTTCATTGAATTCTACCCGCTCAACACCAGTTTCATGTACAACAGTAAAGAGAAGACTCGGGAGGACTTGTGGGAATAAATTTCAGATTGTCCTTTATTTAGCCATGAGTCCTTAATCAGTGTAAGTAATATGCATAATGAACATTTTTGTTAGTGGACAAAGAAAATGTTTTCATTCACAGTTATATTATTGTTATTCCAAAATGCCTGTGTAGGTTTTTGTAAGTTATTGTGCATTACAAGGTTTGCTGTGTGTAAATTGAGTCTGAAGTGTGATTTACTTTACAGTAATGTTATAGTCAGGATGCATGAACTGTTGGAGCACTTTTTAATAATTTATCCATGTTTTTGTTTTGTTTGTTTGTTTGTTTTTTGGCTGGGGACCATAATCTAGAAACCATAAAGGTACCATGATATATCCATAATATTGCAGGAAAAATAAGGGATACATTATTATCCAATAAATCCCAAATGTGGAACTCTACGGTCTAGAACGTTTGTTGGAAGAAGTTGTTTGAAGAGAGTATACAGCGCCCCATCAGGTTTAAGGTGAAAGTGCGATTCTAGAAAGGATTATTTCGTTTGACAGGTCTAAAAGTGATGACGCAATGCAGCTGTTTTAAAAGTGAAAGTAACGCGCATTTGAGAGCAGTTGTCGCTTGTGTTTAAATATTGTTTTCTAGTGCGTGCTGCCCTTAAACAATCTGAAAGCCGTTTCCGCGATGTAGCATTTTTATCCAGGTGAGAAAAAACAGCTGTTTCTTAGAACTGAAGGCGTGTTTTTCTTTCTTTAAGAACAATTAGCTAATATCGCAGTCCTTGCATCCATCCATTGTTTTTGCGAGTTTTAACTTTGATTAACTTTTTATGAATTATCGTTTGATGTTCACTCATGTCTCGATATTTGGTCTTCTAACCTCCACGAACTGAGCTAACTTTGTATTGAAAAAGTCTGTCTAGAAAGTCAGTCCACCGTCGGTCATTTTTGGAACACTCTCAGGATGTTATTTCTAGTCATGAGAGTGCAGCTCCTATCTTCTTGAATGGGAAAAGACCGAAATCTCAAATATGGTTGGTCAAGATTAAAAATAAAAGATATATTGCATATCATCAATAAAATCTGAAAACACTGGCATCATAATTTGTAGTTCTTTACCTGAGATTAAACCAAAAAAAACGCAATTTTCACGCCTTGAATAGCTAACGCGCATGCGCTATGTCGAGTTGATTGACAGGCGATGACTGTTTCTAAAAGGTGATTGGCTCTTTTACTTTTAAGGCGGGACTTTTCTACTTCCGTAGGCTGCCGTTGTGCGTTCCAATTTATCCTATTCATTTGAATAGAAGTGGCCCGTCTCTGCTAAATACTCTCTGTTATAGACCTTTTTCCACAGACTGTGATGGCGCGTTTCCTTCTTATTGTTTAGCGTAAAAATCGCAATTTTTTATGTTATACATTTTTTAAATATTGAGTGTAAATTTATAACATTATGCTTTGTGTTATATTACCCTGGAATTAGTTAAAAAAAAAAAAAACTGTCTATCTTCTCCCTTTTTACTCTAAATCCACCGCTCTCTATTTTTTTTTTTCGTTTCTCGAAAGTCAGTCAAACGTAACATTGGATGTTTTTCTTTTGCTCTTGGAGCAAATGGGTAAGTGAAAATACTATTTTGTTGTGATCTTCACTCGCATTCACCGCTGTGGAAGTTAAACTGCAAACGTTTACTTCCGTGTTCCAACGCCCGGGGTGTCAACAATGTCAATGGCGCGTTCTTCCAAGTCACGTGACTTTCTGAACTTTTCTTCACATTACTTTTTCTGAGACTTTGGCCACGTCTGGATTGTTTATTTGAAGATACTTGTTTATTCTAATCGGTACTTTAATCTGTTTGTTACAGTTAATATAAAATATTTAAGTGAAACCGTTCAATTTCTGTCATTAATGTCATTCTATTTTTGTGCTTATGTTTGTAGCTGTTATTCATTTAGCTACAGAAAGGGCTCAGATTCATCTCACCAATAATGTATCTTATCACAACTTCAGTAATCTGATTTTAAGACTGCATAAAATTAGACTTTTATAGGTGTGTTTGTACAGATCATTACTGTAAGGTGCTTTATCGGTAAATAGGCTACAAACATTTGACTAGACTACAGATTTAAGTGGTTGACAGAAGTAAGAGAGCCATAATTAAAAGGAATATTCCGGGTTCAATATAAGTTAAGCTCAATCAGCAGCATTTGTAGCATTATGTTGATTACTGCAAAAATGTATTTCGACTCACCCCTCCTTTTCTTTAAAAAAGGAAAAGTCTTATTTACGGTGAGACCCTTACTAAGTCAATAGTGGCCAATCCGTAAACGTTAAAATACTTTCTACAATACTTTCAAAAGTATTGCCACAATATGTGTGTTAATGTGATTTTAGTGTGACAAAATCACTTTTTAACATTTTGTGTAAAGTTATAGCCAGTTTTGTTGCATGACGATATTACTGTATGCCGTAATCCCTTAAACTCTTAAATGACTTTACAGCTCAAATAATACATGCGTTTAACAGAATAATTTAAGTAAGTGCTTTTATAAAATGTTAAGCTTCAGATTTCTGCCTTTAAACACTCCAAAAATTGGACCCATTCACTTCCGTTTAAGTGCCTCATTGTAACCTCCATTTTTGCTTCTTCTTTTTTTAATGGTGGTAATCAACTTTCTGCCACAAATGCTGTCAATTGAGCTTAACTTGTATTGAACCTGGAACATTCCTTTTAAGTAATGAGTATTTAATGGACAGATTTATGTGGGTGTTGATTGAACATGACACTATATTGATAAGTGTAAATTGACTAAGCTGTTGATAATTTAAAGATTCCGGTGTTAATTTGGAAATAGTCTACAATTCCATGGGAATACCAAGTGTGATCAAATAACTAATCTGGTTTTATACTAAAGACCCAGGTAGACAAGATGGCATCTATTCCAGAACAGCTTCTGGAAACACTGGATGAGCTGGAAGAAAACAAACTAAAGAGGTTTAAATGGCATTTAAAACAAGTAGGGTCCATTTCAGCTGGTGAATTGGAAAATACAGATGCCATTGACACAGTGGATCTGATGGTGGAGCGTTATGAACCAGAAGAAGCTGTGAAGATCACACTGAACATCCTGAAGAAGATGAAACAAAACCAGCTGGCTGAAGAGTTAAAAAACAAGAACAAGGATGGTAATAAAAGAAAGAATATCACTAATGCTGAAGCTGTAATATAAGGCAATGTATGATTCTCTCTAATCTCTGTCTCTATTCCAGTGCAAAACAGTTTTATAATATTTAATAAATATGAGTCATTACTTCTTTGTTGCATTGGTTGTCATATTTTTGTCTGCTTTTGTTTTTGATTACTGTTACTCTTCTCATAGGGCTTCAAACACCCTCAGAGGGATCAATATCTGGGAAACATGCAACAAAAGGTATAAAAAATGTAATACTGTCTATAATTGAATTTGCAGCCTGGTCTCATAGAATCATGTTACTCAAAACAATATCACTGTTTTTATGCTGAAAAAATGTTGATGTATATAACAAAAAAGTCCTTATGTTCTTGTTTTGCATCACAGAGGATGATATCTTGCAAAACGTCATTACAAATCACAAAGATTACATGAAGGAGAAAGCTGAATCTGTTTTTGAGGGCAAAAAAGAAAATAAAACACATCTCAAGAAAGTTTACACTGAACTCTTTATCACTGAAGGCGATTTTACAGACGTCAATCATGAACACGAGATTCTGAAGATCGACAGAGCTTTCAAAACCTCAAATTGTGAGGACACGCCAATCAACTGCAATGACATATTTAGCTTATTGAGGCAAAGGGCGGAGGGTAACATTGTTCTGACTAAGGGAATCGCTGGCATTGGAAAAACCTTCTCTGTGCACAAGTTCATTATGGACTGGGCTGAAGGAAAAGGCAATCAGGATGTAGACTGCATGTTCCTGCTTCCATTCCGAGAGATTAACTTGATTATAGATAAAGAGATCAGTCTCCATGAGTTCCTACAGGAATTTTATCCTCAACTGAAAGAGCTGAAGGATACAAAGTGGTCTGAAAGTTGTAAGCTTGCATTTATTTTCGACGGACTCGATGAAAGTCGTCTTCCGTTGAATTTCAATTGCAAATCACTTCACTGTGTTAATACACGGTCATCTGTTGATGCTTTGTTTACAAGTTTAATCAAAGGGAAACTTCTTCCATCAGCTCTCATCTGGGTGACCTCCCGACCTGCAGCAGCCAATCAGATCCCTCCTGAGTATGTGGGATTGTTCACAGAGGTACGAGGATTCACTGACAAACAGAAGGAGGAATACTTCAGAAACAGAATCAAAGATGAGACTCAGGCCACCAAAATCATCTCACACATCAAGACATCTCGTAGCCTCTACATCATGTGCCACATTCCTGTTTTTTGCTGGATATCAGCTACTGTTCTACACAAAATTCTCATCCAGAACAGTGGGGAGGACATTCCTTCAACACTTACTGAAATGTACGTTCACTTCCTGCTAATACAGATGAACATGAAGAACCAAAAGTATGATGAAAAAAACGAAAGAGAACGCTCAAAGCTATTGGGTTCAAACAAAGAAATGCTATTAAAGTTGGCTAAAGTGGCATTCGAACAGCTGAGGATGGAAAATATAATGTTCTATGAAAAGGATTTGAAAGCTTGTGGCATTGACTTTATTGATGAGTCAGAGTCTACTGGATTAATCACAGAGATCTTTAAGAAAGACACTGTGCTTCATGAGATGAAGGTTTATTACTTCATACATCTGAGTGTCCAAGAGTTCCTCGCTGCTCTGCACGTGTTCCTCTGCTACCTGAACAAGAACATGGAGGAGCTTGATTTTTTCCTGGATAATTCACGTCCTGAGAAAGACTTGCTGTATGTGTTGCTGAGGAAAGCGATTGACAAAGCCAAGGCGAGCGAGAGGGGGCATTTTGACCTCTTTATTCGGTTCTTAATGGGCATTTCTCTTGAGTCCAATCAAAAACTCCTCACAGGCTTGTTGACCCACACAGAGGATAGTAAAAGAAGCATCAATAAAACAATCCAGTATATCAAGCAACTGCAAAACAATGATAAGTACCCTGACAAATCCATCAACCACTTTTTCTGCATCCTTGAGCTGCAGGATAGATCCCTGTACCAGCAAATCCAGAAATATCTGAGTTCAGGTGTCATAAACAAACGCCGTGAGATCTCCACCTCAAACTGCTCAGTAATGGTCTATGTGCTCCTGATGTCAGAGGTGGTGTTGGATGAGTTCAACCCAAAAAAGTTCAACCCAACGTATGCAGGATGCAGGAGACTGGTCCCAGTTATGAGATGCTGCAAAAGAGCTCTGTGAGTCGATTTTTTTTACCCTACTTCCTCTTCTTATTTGTGTGAGATTGCAAGGTTCTTGTTAGTATGTTGAATGAAGTACATAGTTTCTTGAGATATTTTCCTCTTTTAAGAGAAGCTTAATTGTGCAGCGTTAAGGGTAGGCGATCCAAGCTAACAATTTTTGCTTCCTAGAATGGACATTCTAATTAAAAAAATGAAAAGTGTGAGAAAAATTAAAGAACAGTGTAGTTCTTATGTGGCTACCTGACAAAAAACTTCCTGCAACAATCTGGAATGGTTAGTTTATGGATATAAAATAAATCCTATAAACAACCATTTGGGAATGTTCTGTTTGAGCTCTCTTTTGGTTGTCATGAAATGACCCCTATGAAGTCTTCTAGGAATAGTTTATGGTAGAAATAGAACCTAAAGAAAACAGTCCTAAAACATTAAGGGTCTGTACTAAAACTTTGTGTGCTGCCTCCGGAGGCGGTATTTTAAGCCGCGCTTCTGATGCAAAGGATGTTCTAAAAGGTTGGTATATTATCCTATTTCTCTCAATTTGCCAATTTCATGGGTATCATCATATGTATCCATCCCAGGGTAGGCCATCTCAGAACGCACCATAATGAGCTCGGTGGAAAAATACATTCTATATGGTGGATAATGTGAAAGGATTTTGACTAGAAAATTACTTTAAATCCATTTAATACTGAACAGTAATGATAAATGATTGTTCATTATGACAGAAAACTGATTATTTTACCTCAGTGCGCTGTGCATGAGAATCGCTATTTGAACAACATTGGAGTTGTCGACTAGGAAGAACGTTCCAAACTGGTCTCTTTTGAGGCTCCATTTCAGTTAGGATGCTTCCATGGAAGACAGCTGCCTATGTAGGCACGAGACAGCAAGGCAGCTTGCTAAGTTTTCAAACAGACCCAAGGAATTGGTCCCCCCCCCAACAAATAGCCAAAGGGGAACCATATGCTAACGTTATGGGGAATGTTCTGTGTTTGCTGGGGTACTGTTTGAAATGTCAACTGGTAGGAATTTTCGAGTATTGTTTCCATGACGGTTATGCAAAATGCCGCCGCAGGGTACAGAATGCGTTTTCCAAAATATTATTTGTTAAAATGTCAGACATTTACATTCTGTAAATAACAGAAAATCCCCAGTGAATATAAACTCTGCTTCCATTCAGTTTACTTTCCGAGGGAAAATGAGGGAGTGCTTGTTTAGAAAAAGCTATGTGGTTTTGAACTGACCCTCCACGAAGCCCTGCTCACGTTAACAAGTAGCTACTGTTGCAAATTTTTTCAATCTTTCCTACCGGCATCTGTTCTGTAGCAAACATTGGAAGAGATACAATCACCAGAGGAATGATTAAATAGCACCCTAGTCAACCATGCATTTATATGTTCTATGAAGTCACCAAAAGATTTCCAGTATCTAAAAAAAAAACTAAAAATGTGTGCATCGTGATACCGTTATTTACCTAAAATAATAAGAATTTTTTGCATTAAGTGCCCCTATGTAATGTATTACTTGAAATGCAAGTTTTTGTCTCAATTGTAGCTTTATTGTTCTAACTCATTTAATTAAACTTTTTGAGTAATGAGTCTACGCTAATAACTCTCCATGACTGTGTGTAAATATTTTTGCTAAAATCTTGCCATCTTGACAGATTTTCAGACTGTGGACTGACAGAAACATGCTGTGAAACTGTAGCTTCAGCTCTACAGTTAGAGGACTGCCCCTTGAGCGAGCTGGACCTGAGTGACAATTACAGTATTGAAGCTGGAGTGAAACTGCTTTGTGCTGGACTGAAGAGTCCTCACTGTAAACTAGAGACACTGAAGTAGGCAATTTTTATATTTCTCTGGAAGCATTTTTCAGATGTAACTAGTCTTAAATGTAATGCTGAAATTAAATGATTCCAGGCTGGCCCGGTGTCATTTCGGTCAGGACAGCTGCAGGGAGCTGGTGTCTGCTCTCAAGATAGTCACATGTCATCTGACTGAGCTTGACCTCAGTAGCAATGATCTGCACGACTCTGGACTCCAACAGCTCTTACATGGAATGGACCACACGAAGAGAAAACTTAAAATTCTGAGGAAAGTATTAACAATATTTGGGTGATAAGAAAATATCTTGGTTCTATTTTACTATTTTGCTTTGTATAAAGACAAATTTAGTCTATTTTATGTCTAGTTAAGATTTTTTACATTGTGATGTTACTTTGTGATTTTACATTGTGATGATAAGTTAGGCACATTTTACCCCCAAATTCTCATTACTACTAAAAAATATTTATAATATTCTCATTATTGCAACATAAATATATATATATATATATATATAAAATAAAAAATATTCAGATAATTGCAATGCATTACATTCCTGTAGCAGAAGAGTTAATCATTGATAAAATGACAAAAAGCGGCTTTAGAATACAATATATTGTTTATTACCATATTATTGAACATGAGACAATCATTGGCATACAGTTCACAGCAATTCATTTCACAAGTGAATTTGTCAATCAGTTTGAGATTTATTATGAGGGCTTGTTTAAGAGCCCATCAATTTACACCTACGTTAGAAATGCTTGTGTAGCGTCTCGGGTGCATTGCATCATAAACATAAAATGTTTAGTTCACTGTTTCAAGTTAAATATAGTTTAATACTCAATCTTTAAACACATCTTGAGATCCCTTAGTTCGCATTTGCGTTCCTTCAAGTGTTTTGAATGCAAGAACAGTGTTTTCTTCACTGTAAAATCTGTGCTTTGCTCATACAGCTGAAATTTCACTTACTGCCCTCTGGAGTAAACAGGTGGTACTAAAGCTTGCATTTTTCAGGAATCTTCCTTATTATGGTGCGATTAATTGCGTAAATTTTTTTAACACGTTATTTTTTGTCAAATTAATAACTGAATTAATGTGATAAATCAACAGCCCTAGTATTTATACATCATAGTAGAATTGCCTTAGTACTGCCATTCCATTTAGCTGATTTTTCTTTTTCATTTAGTTCTGTTGTACAACAGTATATATATATATATATATATATATATATATATATATATATATATATATATATATATGGGGGTTAAATATGACCAGAACATTTTGTGACAGTTTTTGTGAGAATCACCCATTACAGCAGTGTGGTGTCCAACAGTGGAGTAATTTGATGTATTATAATGGGTAACCATATTTATTAAGTACAATAAAATCACTATAAAAATAGGGAAACAGATTGTGTGGCAAAGTTCCACCTAGACCTTCTGCTAGATCTTTTTCTGTTCCTCTGATAAAAAACCAAATAATAAATAAAAACATCATGCATGCTTCCATTGATTTGAAGCTGGGTAGATGATGAAATAACTTTATGGAACAGTTTATCAATATGTATTGAGATTTAGGAATGACTTGAAATGTTCTAATGCAGGTTGAGCTGGTGTAACCTCACTGGGAAGAGTTGTGAGATTCTTGCCATGATTATTAGCTCAGATTCCCTCCTGAGGGAGCTTGATCTGAGTAACAATGACCTGCAGGATTCAGGAGTGAAGCTGATATCTGACGCACTAAACAGTACAAACTGTACATTGGAGATACTGGGGTAAGACTTTAAGATAATTTATTGAGTCACAGTATGTTTTGCATTGTTTTGTCCTGTGTTTTCATCTCTCATTTTGTAGAGATTAAGTGATGCTGTTTGCTTCACTCGTCTCAAGATTATCAGGCTGTATGGTGACAGAAGTTGGCTGTTGTCATCTGGCTTCAGCTCTGAGTTCAAACCCTTCACACCTGAAAGAGCTGGATCTGAGCTACAATCACCCAGGGGAATCAGGGGTCAAACTTCTCACTGAGAGACTCAATGATCCAATCTGTACACTACAGAAACTCAAGTAAGTAGTAGGTCGATAGCTGTGTTTCCCTCCATACATTTCTATATGAATTTTGGAATATTGCAGAAAAATGCTGGCTGTAAAAAACAAGATGCTAATAAATTCAACAAAATATGCGTACAAGTCAAGTCAAGTTTATTTGTATAGCGCCTTTCACAACACACATCGTTTCAAAGCAGCTTTACAGAATATCAGCATTAACAGACGATAAAACTGTAATGTCTATAAAGTCGATTAAACATCATTGCGTAATTTAGATAAAATAAGATTTTTAATAGTGTTTAAAAATAATTAAATGATAATTGTATTAATAACCCCAGTGAGCAAGCTGTAGTCGACTGTGGCAAGGAACACAAAACTCCATAAGATGTAGATTAATGGAGAAAAATAACCTTGGGAGAAACTAGACTCACTGTGGGGGCCAGTTCCCCTCTGGCTAACATTATGAATGTAATGTAAATATTAATTATGTATAGGTAAAATCATGGTTTAAAATGATTAAACTAAGTGTTAAGGGTCAGTGATTAAACATCGATTGTGTTTGAACCTTAAGATTAATGACCAAAGTCTTTGAAGTCCATCTTGATTAATTGCAGAAGTTCACATAGATGCAATTGTCCTTGTTAATTGGCTGATGAAGGCTTTTGTTGGCAATAGTTAGTCTAAGCATTTCATTTCAAGATCGTAGTCCATAAATAGACCGAGGTGTTGCAGGTTGGAGTTGGCATCATTTCATCCTCTGAAGTCCGTCATAATAGATTGAAGTGATGTTTGGCTGGCACCGGCTGCATTTAGTCATCATCATTCTGCGACATGTAGCAGTGGAGTCCAACATGGAGCAGGAATGGTGCTGGATCCAGCCGGTTCTGGTGATCTCAGGATAGGAGTCCCGAGGTTGAGACAGGGAAACAAATAAATAAATGTAAGCGTAGATGCCATTTAATTTATTGCAGAGTTAGAGATCATGCTCAATGTTTCTGGTTTCTGGTTCCGGCAGACCCAACTAAAGCAGCCTAATTTTGGGTTGGAGGATAAATGCCTGGCTAAATAGATGAGTCTTTAGTCTAGACTTAAACCGAGAGAGTGTGTCTGCATCTCGAACAGTGTTTGGGAGACCATTCCATAGTTTAGGAGCCAAATATGAAAAGGATCTTCCTCCTTTAGTGGATTTTGATATTCTAGGAACTATTAATAGGCCAGAATTTTGCGATCTTAATGAACGTGTTGGAATATAGCGTGGTAGAAGATCACTTAAGTACTGCGGAGCTAGACCATTCAAAGCTTTGTATGTAGTTAACAGGATTTTAAAATCAATACGGAATTTAACAGGTAACAATGTAACGATGATAAAATGGGGCTAATATGATCATATTTCTTGGTTCTCGTCAGCACTCTGGCTGCTGCATTTTGAACCAATTTAAGTTTATTTATTGATCTTGCTGGACATCCTCCCAGTAATGCATTACAATAATCTAGTCTTGAGGTCATGAACGCATGAATTAGTTTTTCGGCATCAGCAACCGAGAGCATATGCCTTAATTTAGCAATATTTCTTAGGTGGAAGAATGCTGTTTTACAAACATTTGTAATTTGATTTTCAAAGGACAGATTGGTATCAAATATAACACCTAAGTTCTTCGCTGTTGAAGATGATGTAACAGTACATACATCTAGAGTCAAATTATATTTTAGTGGCTTATTTTTAGAGTTTTTTGATCCAATAATTAGAACCTGTGTTTTGTCAGAATTGAGTAGAAGGAAATTTCTGGCCATCCAATCTTTTATTTCATTAATACACTCTACTAATTTTGAGAATTGTGAAATCTCATCAGGTTTTGAAGAAATATAAAGTTGTACATAACTAATACATTTGCTTGAAGTGGATACATTTATTCAATGTTATTCTATATAATGATTTTTTATTAAATAAGAAGACATGCCAATATATTTGGATAAAAACACATTAACTAGATTTTTTAATTTTTTAAAACCTTTATTTATCATGAACCTTAATACATGTCTTCTGTATTAGCATAGTTTTCTGTTATTTGCTTCTAATGACCATTTTCCTTCATTGTAAATATATTTTTATAACTTATTACATTTCTGCAGAACTGATCCTAATGGTCAGCACATCATCAAGTCAGGGATAAGAAAGTGTAAGTCTGTCTACCTTTCTTTCTCTCTATTTTTTATTGGTGTAAAATGAAGTACACATTTAAACACATTATAAAAAAGGACATGTGTAGAAAGAAATAAAATAATAAAAGTAGAAGCAAAACAGTGATTTATTTCTCTAACATAAATTATGTTCTGTCTCACAGATGCCTGTGATCTTACATTGGATCCAAACACAGCACACGTTGAGCTCTTGCTCTCTAATGAAAACAGACGGGTGACACGAGTAACTGAGAAGCAGCCATATCCTGATCATCCAGACAGATTTGAACCCTGTTGCCAGGTTCTGTGTCAAGAGAGTCTGACTGGACGCTGTTATTGGGAGGCTGAATGGAGCAATTCAAAGGGGGTGGTGGGGGTGACGTACAAATGCATACCTCGCAAAAATGATAATCTTGTTATGGTAGGGGCCAGTCATCTTGGAAACAATGATGTGTCGTGGAAGCTTACCTGTGGGGTGGTTACATATGTTTCTCACAATAAAGTGAACATTAATATAAAGGCTCCATGCTCTCGTTCGTCCAGAGCAGGAGTTTATGTGGACTCGGCGGCCGGCACTTTATCCTTCTACAGCATTTCTGACACGCACACACTCACACACTTGTACACGTTCCTCACTTCCTTAAAGGAACCCCTCTATGCTGTATTTAAAGTGGAAAGTGGCACTTTGTCCTTGTGTCAGATGGAGTAACCTAAAGCCCTCTTCAAAATAACATTAATTCAATCTTGAAACTCATTTTTACTTTATAACTGTTTTTGTTTAACTCAAGAAACATTTACTTTAGAACCAAAATTGAATATTAAGAAATTAAAACTTGTTTTAATAAACTGCATTTTGAAATGTTGTCATTCTTACCACATTGGGAAATTGCTTTATTCTTGTTTTAAGCATACATCAAACAAGATGGGAGAAGGTTGTTAAAGGAATAGTTTGCCCAAAAATGAAAATTTGCTGATAATTTACTCACCCTCAGGCCAATGAAGATGTTTATGACTTTTTCTCTTTATCAGAACAGGATTTAAGTTTTTTAGGAATGTATCCCAGGTTTTTAGCTCCATCCAATGCAAGTGAATGGACACCAATTTTTGATGGTCCAAAAAGCATATATAGGCAGTGTCAAAGTAATCCACACAACTCCAGCCAATCAATAAACATCTTCTGAACCGAAACGATTGGCATTTTAAGAAACAAATCAATAATTATATACTCCTTAACTAAAAATGTTCACTTCCTCCCAGCTCTGGAAAGCACGTTCATGAGAGGGATGAGTTCACAACCTCTTGCATGATGTAAGTGCGTTGGTAAGGTCACACATAAAAAAATCTCCTCTTCTCCTCTAACATCAAAATCCGACATTGTGGTTTACAATAGTTTTGGACTGTTTTAGTTTGTGAATGACAAATGGACTGTGGTCTGTGGATGATCCTCTTGGAAACAGTGTCACACTTCCCGCTTCCTCCTTCACATGTAACTTGCCATCACACTTACATCATGCGAGAGGTCGTGAACTTACCCTTCTCGTGAACTTACATTCCAGAGCTGGGCGGAAGTGAAAATTTGTAATTAAAAGCAATATAATTATTGATTTGTTTCTTATAATGACCAAAAGACGTTTACTGAACAGCTGGGTCATGTGGATTACTTTGATGCTGCCTAAATATACTTTTTGGACCATTAAAAATTGGTGTCCATTCACTTGTTAAAAAACTGGGATACAACTGGGCTGACAAGTTTTTTATGTATTTATTCATTTATTGGACTATAATGAAGTTGTTCTTTTTTAATATCTTATATTTTAGGGAAAAGTATTTTACATAAATGGAAGGTTTTTTTGATAAAAAATTAACTTTTTTCTTGATCAACTGTCGAGTTCCCTTCTTATACCTTCCTGAAAATTGTTACATCATCAAAAAAGATGTGAAATGGAGATACCAAGACAGCTGCAGAAAACAAACAGTGGGGAAAGAGACAGATTTATCAAATCTCTTGGCACTACTACCACTAAAATAATATATATTTGCATTTTAATATATTCATTTGGCTGCCACTTTTATCCAACATGCAAAAAAAAATTTATTTGGCTGAACTTCATTTAATCATGGACAGTTGTTCCAAGTGTTTGCAAAGAGTTTTCTAAACTTAATACAGTATTTCTATGTAATCTCAACTGAAATAATTTGTATAGAGGGACCCTCTTTTAATTTGTGTAAACCCAACTAAATTAGACATGTAAAATTTACTCAAATTAAGCCTCTCTCTTCACCATATTGGTAACCCCAAAAACTCCAAAATAACTCCCCCTTTATCTTCATCTTGCATAAAAACTAAAAATAACACTTAATTTTAACATTTACTCTCCCTATCTAGAACTAGAAATCCCCTGCCAAGTTTAATTTAACCACAAAAAAATATTAATGTTAAACTTTTCTTTCATTGAAACAACTTGGTCCAATTATGTTCACTTGATAGAATGCATGTTTTGAATAATATAAACAATGGAGGATTTGGTACACCAAACAACAGTGAAAGTTCATTTTTTTGAGTGCATGCAAAATGTTGTCCTGTCAGAGTATGTGTTGTTTTTTTAATGCAAGATGCACTTCTCTGCCGGTAAAACAGTATGTTCTTTACTTATGCATATGCGATGTGCATATGCATGTATATTTTAAAGTACATATTGCAGCACTTGTGTTGTTCTCCTCATTTGCAACTTGTTTGATGGTCATAAAAAGCTGCAGTAAACTAAACATTTTGCTTCAAGAAAGAATACTTTATCATTTATGTGAACTAGTTAATTTACATCAACTTTCCAAATAAACCAACTGATTCAAATGAATCTTGAGTTCCCACTAAACCTAAATGATCATTTATTTTTACTGGTTTTTTACATGAAAGAACAGATTCACTTAAATTATTCAAGGTTCCCAGTGCTACATGAGAGTTTTGTCCTCAACACTGGAATACATTCACTATATCCAGAAGTATAATTATTTGTCATGGTAATCAAGCACCTTCAAATTGAAAACCAAAACTGAAAGTATTTCTGTGGTATGTGTGCACATGTTTTTGTTGTGTGTTTGATGTGGGCGGTCATGTGAACTAGTAGAAGAGTTTCTGTTTTTTTTTCATTGACAGTAAATGACCTGATGAGCATAAAGACTCCTGAAGATCTGAATATCACTGAGAAACATAACTTTTTACACAGGTAAGGACACGCTGTTATGATGTTGTGTCAAGTACACAGATTACAGCAAAGTATGTGTGAGTGCGTGTGTGTTGAGTATATGTGCTGAACAAATGTGTCTGGTATGCTGGTAACAATTGAATGAATCAGTGTTGTGAAAGATGTAGTCGTTAAGTTTTGGCTTTATCTTTCTGCCCGAACTTGCTTGTACTCATCTATTTAATTGTGTACATGTGTGAGTGTTAACAGACTCTTAATGTGACGGCAAGATGACAGACGTGTGCATCACCATAGAGCCAGACTTCTGTGAGTCAGTGGAAGACACTGGTGAACTTTCAGCACATGAGTTTACGTGTCACTGTTGCTATGAAGTCCTCGTAGATCCCACTACACTGAACTGTGGACACAGTTTCTGTCGGCATTGTCTGGCACTGTGGTTGCATTCCTCTCAACGGACCGAATGTCCAGAATGCAGAGAGAGATGGCAGGGGTTTCCCAAAGTCAACATTCTCCTCAGGTGAGAGAACCATCCCAATCTAATTAACATCTGCTAATCCTCTTAAAATGATCATTATAAATCATGAACGTCTCAAAAACATCTGCTGAATGTCGTATTGATGTCTGAGAGGAAATGTCTTATGGACGTATTGCAGATGAACTCTCCGAAACGGTTTGTGTTTATTTTTGGATTTGTGTATGTGTGTTTTCCAGGGACATGGTGGAGAAGAAGTTTCCCGCTGATGTAAGCAGACGGAGGTCAGCTGTTCAGAGTGACCCGCGGTTCCGTCATGTTCTCCAGGCGTTCCAGCAGTACGGACAGACGCTGACCCGTCACGTACCTGTATCAATAGTCCTACAGCAAGCTGTACGAAACGGCTTTTATTCTGGAGTCCTAATGGCGCTGATCTGTGTAGGGGTGAGTCTCTCTCTCACACACACACTGATTGAAGAGTTCTTGATTAGGGGAGTTTTTGAACAGGACTTAATAATCACCGTGTGTGGATGTTTGTAGGTGTTGTTTTTACGGTATCACTGGACCAGTGCTGATTCTGATCATGACGCCTTGATCCGGAAACCAATCAGCAGGTGGAATGCTGATGATGTCAATCTGTGGGTGGAGCATCTGGGTCCCTGGACCAATCAGTACAGAGAAACGTTCCACAGAGGACGAATCAAAGGCAGGTGGGTACAAACACAACTACAAAAGTTATAATAGCATTGCTTTCTATAAATGTGTTTTTATTTGAAATATATTTTCAAGTTTACTTTAATTTTGGTTTGTTTTCATCAATGGTTAATTATTCTTTTTTTAATCTAAATCTTCATTTAAACCGAGCGACACCTTTGGATTTAAGGTTACTTTTAACTGCTGTGCATTTTTTATTTGTAACCAGCAGAACCAAATAAACAAGAAAACAAAAATTTCTAGAGCAAATCGTTTTCTAAAAAATTAAATATAACCAAACTTATATTAAAATTAAGTAGAATGTCCCACAGATGAGTTCATGATGATAATTATTCAAAATAACAACTTTTGAGGGAATAATGTCCCCTTTTCCAGTTATGTGGACATCATGTTTATCAGTGCGCTGATGCACGAAAAAGTTCTGCATTTTTTAAAGTGACACATCAAACTAAACGAGACGCTGCTCTTTACAACCAAACAGATGTCAATAAAAAACTTAAAGAGGTTCCTCACCAGAGCCATGATAACTTTTGATTTCTCTTTTGTTTGCTCTCGTTGGCTTCACGGAAATCGTTGTCACATGACGTGGTACAGCAGAAGTTTAACCCTTAAATGACACTGTGGGTTCTTGAGAACAGTATTCAGTCAGTTTAAATTCCTTTAAATGATGTGTTGCATATAGCAAAGCCAAAATATAACGTCACGCATGTGTTCGCGTGTTCGCACAAGTTAAATAAGCCAGAGGACTGATGATTTCATCACATATGACAGCTTAACAACTATTATTTACTGTTTAATTTAAGTTACCATTTTACCATAAAAATGGCAATCAGAAAATAAGTAATCCCTGTATCTCAACTGGTGTAACATTGGTGTTCGATTCACAGGGAACACATGTACTGAAAATATACACCTTGAATTCACTCAAATCATAGAAATCTGAAACTGGATGGAAAGAGCAGTTTTGATATTTTAGTTTTTTTGTGGACTTCTGAATATTTATTTGGTATGATTTTTTTTTAAAGATTTTTTTTTATTTAAAACAAACTTTTTAGTATTTCAATAAAAAAAAATTTTTTTTAATAACATTTACAAAAATGTTTTCAAAAAATCAATGCTTTATAATTCACAGGTTTATAATAAAACACAAAGTTGTTTTATTTGACTTCTATTGTTTTTATATTAATGAGTTCATTATTTATGTATAATTCTACCCCTAAAGATACCATCACATCAACCTTTTATGAATTATATTTAGGAAATGATTTAGTTTCTTTATTAAGCTGTATTCACCATTGGGACTGTTGGGTTTCAGGGTTTCTAGACATTTGGTCTGCACACACAAACACAGTTGTTTAAAACAAAAAGAAATTCAGTAGATTCAAAAAACATAATTAAACAAGTTGAATAAGTCTATTCTGAGCCCTAAACAAAAAACAAAAGCAAAAACTGAATATAACAAAAAACTCAAATATGGAAAATAAAACATAAATGTAAAAAACTTTAAAAACATTGACACACACACACACACACACACACACACACCTGTAAAAGCACTTGTTTGATTTTTTATGTGTCAGTTTATTGACTCGTCTCGGGGATGAAGAACTGTCTGCTGCTCCGTTCAGGATTGAGAATCCGTCACACAGACGAGTCATATTAGAGGAAATCCAGAGAATCAAAGACCTCGGAGTTAAACTTCCACAGAACCTCTGGGAATACAAGGTGTGTGTGTGTGTGTGTGTGTGTGTGTGTGTGTGTGTGTGTGTGTGTGTGTGTGTGTGTGTGTGTGTGAGTGTGAGTGTGAGTGTGTGTTGTCATGTGTTTTCTGAAAATTGCTGAGTCACTCGTTTATTTCAGACAATAGTGGCACAGCAGGATTTTCTGCATTTCTCAGAAAAAGATCTGTTAAAAATACTTTGTGCAAACATAGTTTTCATTTCAGATTTATCTTTAGAAACAGTTTTTGCATTGATGACACACATAGAATTTAAAGGAATAGTTCATCCCAAAATGAAAATTCAGTCATTGTTAACTCTGTGTTGATATATATTCACATGTGACTCTCTTAATTTTTCTTAAAACAAAGGGAGAAATTGTAAAAAAATGATGCATTTTATTTTATGCATTTTAATGGCAGTTTATGGTGACCACCTCTTCAAGCTTCAAAAGTCGAATAAATTATTCTATGATACTCATAATGGTTATGATGCATCTACTATTTTACAAATTTCTGCCACGGAGCTCAACTCGCATAGTTTTCCATTAAATTTGATATATAGTTACTCTAGCATCAGTGGATGATATATTGTGTTTATATATATACATTTCATATAGCCTACACAATGTATTTTCAGTCACAATTTTTGCAGTCACAAAAGTCTTTTTGTGGTTTACTACCCATTTGTTCTTCTGAGTTTGAATTTTTTTCAACAGATGCTCCTTTTCCGGATTTTAATTGGAAATCATTTTTAAAGTTTGGTTATTCAGACCATCACAGTAAATGCGGTCGTACACCGGATGAGAAGCGCCACGCCACGTCGCACAGATATCAAACACAGGGCACATCGATGTGGTTCACGTGGCAGAGATTACACATAAAAATGACCAAGGTTTTTCACTTCTTAAACAATGAACAAGGCTTGAGGAAATAATATTTGTCCATTTATAATGATTTGGGTCTAATTTAATGGAAGATATTCGAGTTGTGCTCAGTGGCACGGCAGAAATTTGAGCAGCCTCCGGAGTTGTAGGTGGGCACCACTGACAGATGGCGAGTGGCGGCAGCAGTGTCGTACATTCATAGAAAACCATTGTTTCTAATTTTAGAATGTGCACATGTTGTCCACAAGACGTGTCCGGTGTGCGACCCACTTCAGACAAGTGATGATGGATGGATGGATGGATTGATGATGGATAGATGATAGATGGATGGATGGATTGATGATGGATGGATGATGGATGGATGGATGGATGGATTGATGATGTATGGATGGATGATGGATAGATGATAGATGGATGGATGGTCGGATGGATGGATAAGATGATGGATGGTTTGATGGATGGATGATGATGGATGGATGGATGGATGGATGGATGGATGGATGGATGGATGGATGATAGATAGACAAAAGAGAGAAGCTTAAAAGCAGATTAAAGGCCATTTGTGGGTTTGTTTATATTTGAATTTTTGACAGTTGGAGTTTGAATTAATGAGCATTTCGCATGCATTTCAGGCGTACATGGAACGGCAATTTTTCGCATGCGCGGTAGGAGGATTTAAGCATTTTCATAAGTTTCAGAGTAAATGAGCAATTTTTGGAAAAAGCAGTGTGGACGAAGAGCGTTTCAAAAACTAACACGCCAGTTTAAAATGTATCCTGATATAGACATGGCCTAAGACTGAAAAAAAATTGCAAAGTTTAGCTTGGAGATGAGCTAGTCGTAGTTTAGGGATTTTGGAATATCCTTAAACCAAGTCTTTACAACAGTATGTTGGATTTGTCAAGTCAACATAATAACTTTGGTATGCATTGTCCTTCTCTAAAGGGGTGTGTGTGATTTCTCTTTCTCTCTCTCTCAAGGCGGCGAATTTCGGAAAGTCCCTATTTCTGCTGATTGGTCTGAGAGACTTTCCACGTCTCACTCTGCTTTACATGTACCTGTTTGATTATGACGACACCTTTCTTCCCTTCATACACACCTGCTGCCCTGCACACACAAACAACACAGAGCAGGACGTCCTACCTGATAACATGCTGGTATGTGTGTGTGAGGACTCTCCATATTGTTAATGTACAATAATCAAACACAGAAAAAGAAAGTAACTCTTTATGTGTGTGTAGCAGGAGCCGAGCTGGCGTCAGTGGGTGCAGTTTCTGGTCAAGTACGCTCTGTTGCCGTATCAGCTGCTGATGGACTTTGCATGGGATTGGCTGAGTGTTCATTACTGGACGTCACGGTTTGTCATTGTTAATGCTGCAATACTGTCACTTCATGACTTTTACTTCTGGACACTGTGGAGGACAGGACAGATGAGGTACACACACATACATTCCCAACATATGCACAATGCAACACTCATACACACGTAACACACACAGTGACACAGTGTTTTGAGACATTTCATTAGCAGAAGGAAGATTCACAAGTCAAATGCTGTTTGCGTGTGAATTTCAGGATGCTCCTTAAGAGTATGTGGGAGATGCTGTGGTTTGTGCTGCTGTGGCCTGTGGTCCCTCAATGCATCTGTAACTTCGTGTTCTACTGTGGACTCTATTTCAGCCCAATCATTCATATAATACTGATGGTTAAAATATGTAGGAATCCAGATTTACTGCGGCACTAGATCTGCACAGACACTGAATCCAGTAAACAGGTTAACTTGAAGAAGGTTATGTGCTAGTCAGATTGTGAATACACGGTAAATGAATAACAGTCTCTACAGCATGAAGAATTAAAGGTACAGTAACTTTTAAAAAGTTGCTAATACTTCAGTATGTTCATTTGACGCTATTATTTCAGGGTTTCACAACAAGGACAGTTGTTATTTGTTATATCTTTTATGTCTGATACATTTATGTTAAATTATTATTATTATTTTTAAATTAGTTTAAATTAATAAGTGTTTATACATATTTGTAAATGTTTGAATATTTGATTAAAGTTTGGTCTGTTACAGATCGACGCATTTTTTTTGTGGTTATTTTGGACATTATTATCAACTGAAATGTTATTTTGTTGACTAAAATCACATGCCATTTCAGTCCGAGTTCAACTCTGCTAAGGAATAATATTAAAATAAGGAATATTACATGACAAAACAGTACTAAATTTAAAGGACGTTTTTGTCAAAAGACTAAAACTATGACTAAAATTGTAAAAAAAAATTATGTGATATATATGTGAACAACTGAAATTAAATAAGAATATAAAAGCTCTGAAACTCACTGCGCATGTTAATTAGCTGATTCACTGAACACGCGAAAGAGAAGAGTGAAAAAAATAGCTTGTATTGAGGAATGAAGTAAATAAAGACCTGTCTCAAAATAAAAATCACTAAATTGAAACGTGTTGTATTTACAAACATGTAACGTTCTATCTAAGTGTAACAGTGCAACACTCACATTTAGTAGTGCGTAAATTGTGACTTAGTGCCCATTTACGCCACAACTACACCTAAATCGTAACTTACGTATCACTGGTGCAACCGACCCCAGAGCACCAAGACAAGCAACCAATCCCGTCGAAGCATCCTGACGACTCAATTAGCATTTGAAAATAATTTCCGGCCCTCTGTAATTAGCAATGATTCAAACCAATGGGTCATTACATTATGTGAATGTTGCAGGTGACAGAAAGCAGAAAGTCATTTTTAAAAGTACATTATAAAGAATTAGAGGCAGTAGTATTTTTAACACAAGCACAATATAATTTATGTGTAGACTATTAGTTTGTAAATCTTCTTGATTGAAGCTGTTCAGCACAGGGAACAAGTCCAAAAGTTGTAGTTGTTATTGCCAATGAAATCAACCAAATCTGGAACAGTTTTTTTTTAGCAACTTGAGACTCCTACTATTAGCCTTTAAATCAACGTGTGTTTACAGTTCATTATAACTTGTATTTTTCTCTTATTCTTTATTATTTTTATTATTATGCTTTAACATTATTATGTTTAGTTATTAAGTCCGGGGCTCACATGTGACTAAGATGTGGGATGAATTTGCTGCCCCTCAACTTAAGTGAAACACTTTTTGGACATAAAAACACATTTTTCTTCAGTTGCTAAATTCAGTCATGAAGAGTCCATCAGATTATATCAGGTACAGACCAACTGATCGTGGTTATTGATGATTTCAGTTATGGTTTCGGCCTAGTGCCAATCTAACCTCAGCGTTGTGTCTATACATACATACGTATGGTATGATAATAGTGTGTTTCAATGCAGGTGTTGAAGGTGCTTCAGACATTGTATTGATCAGTGCCTCATTAAGTTAACCCAGCGTGAATAAGAGTACAAGGTGCAAACCGCACATAGTCATACTCAGACTGCTGATGTGTCCTTATTGTTTTTCGGTGTTAAGAGAGAATTGTTAATGGACTAAAATGCTTTCTTGAGATAGCAATAGGATTGTAGCACACCAGCCCTGGTAACTAGATAAGTACTGTAGTACATTATTTCTTTATATGTTTAAACTTGACCTAAAACTACGGACATATTTTTCAAAAATACTAAACAGGAAAACATCTTTGGTAATTGTTTAATCATTTGGAATGTTGTGTTGACAATCTTAATAAAATTAAAACATTTCCGAGTAAGGAAAATGACAACATCATGAATTTCTGAGAAGAAAACCAAATACATCATTTGATAAAGTATCCGTTGAATGGTACTGGGCCGTCACTATTAAGAACAGGGGCCTTATCAGTTCCTCCACCAGAAGCATTTATGTCCACTGCTGGAGCTGGAGCAGACTCAACTGCTGGCCTGGATGAAGCTCCACTCGCTAAACCGGCTACTTCAGATCTACTTCTGACACCGGCACTGAGAGATCAAGTGAGAGAGTTGCTAAACAAGATATAAACCCAAAATACATCATGATTATATGGTCGAGAAGACGTCAAAGCAAATATTCTCCATAGACAGAACCAGTATAACTATGTGTTTCTTTACCTTCCTGAAGACTCCTTAGTTTTCCAGCAAGTTCATTTTGTTTGATCTTGTATAGTGCTTCGACTGCAATCGTTCCCGCTTTTGGATTGCCATAGCGTTGCACCATGTAATCCACAACATCATGCCTATTGGCTTCCTCAAGTTTTCCTCGAGGAAGAGAGTCTGGTCCTATTCCGTTCACCAATTGCCATCTGAATTCATAAAACTCCTCTTTCGTAAGCTCCTCGAGAGCATCTATAATCACTTGTTTGGTGGTGGCCATTTAGTGTCACTGTGGGGAAAAAGAAATACAAATTTCTCGATCAACGGGACGGATCTCATATAAAATGATCATCAGGTTTTGTTCATGTACACTTACTTAATGCTACTTTAGCACGACGGCACTTTTACGACACCTAATATATACTGTATAACACTACAACTGCTGGGATAAAACTGGATGTTTATTGTGTTGTAATTCATCATGTATGTAAAATGTATTATTATAACTGTAGTTACAATTATTTATGAGAAGTTTATACATATATGATGTATTATGAGACATTATAAATGCATTGTAATGCAATAATAATGCCTGCTTTACATTGCATTATAAATATGGGCTTCATTGAAAGTGATTTTGCACTCAAATTGATCATGCTGTTATGATGGGAAAACATGCTAAACTGAAACTTTTTCAGCAGTAGTCTCAGACTTTGTCAAATTTGGTCTTAGTCTAAATGGGAAAACTCTTGTGTTTGTGTGTGTGTACTGGAGCTGTTGCTATGGTTACGGACGGTGGCCGAGAGGCGCTTTAATGGTAAGGTGTCACGAACTGAAGGTGAACTTTCAATTTACGTGAAACTGAAACACACAAATTCCGAACTATAACAGAGGAAATCGATCTACCAGACTCATATCCATCAAATAAGTGACTTAATTTGGCTGTTTGGCAGCATTTAAATGACTGACTGAGCAGACAGAAGTCATTCTAGAAATGTTTCTAATTACAGTTTCTAGTGTCCCCATAATTAAAATAAATACTAAACAACGTTTTATTGAAAATGTAAAAATGCAGAAATGTTTTTGTGAGGTTTAGGGGATATAATCTATAGTTTGTACAGTATAAACATCATTATGTCCACGGAGAGTCCTCATAATGATAGCTGCACAAACACCAGCATATTATTGTAAAACCGGTTAACCGGTTCTCAGACGGTAATCTAACCGTCAAAAACTCACCGCTGTATCCCTATATTGAATATACTTTATTTATTTATCTAATCTGTAATTCGTCTAAAAGAAGTTTCCTCTCGGATTCAATCAGACATTCAGCAGATATGTTTGTGAATGAGTTCAAATGTTTGAATCGTTTTAAGATGTTCATTAGATTGTGAAGTTTTCCAGATCAATAAAATTGAATAAAATAAAAGTGAATAAATAAAAAACATGCAAGGAATTGTTAAGAAGATTGATGTTGTACTTACATTTCTGGTTGTCACAGAGAAGAAGCCCGCCCGTCCTTATCTAATCGCTTCTTTCGGAGAATCGGAGTTTCACTTTTACTCTTTTTTTTTAATTATTAATGTAAAGACCTCCCACAACAGTCAACACATAGTAAACATGTTTCCTCTTTACTACGTGGCATATCTCTTTCTCAGAATGTAAAATCTGGCCAAGAATCAGAACCTCGTGATGGGTCCAAAAACTTGAAAGTACAGATTTGATCTAGTATTTGAGAAATCTTTATTGAACATGTTTTTTGTGAGGACTTCACTGGAACAACTGTCGGTACACAATGTTGATAAATGGGTTCTCGGGGACATTTCATTTCTGTTTCAGATAATCATATAATCAGGAAACATTCTTCAGTTCAGTTGTTTGCTAATATATCACTTCCAGTCTCAGTTAGATTATTAATTAGTATAATTAATAATTATTATTATTATTTTTTTCAGCAAATAGTATAAAGTAATTAATTAAAAGTTTAACTTAAAGTTTCAAATTTATTTCTAAGTATAATTTAAAATGCCATCGCTTTTTATGCAGACCTAATCAATTTCTTAAGTCTCAAACCACTTATTTAAAAAATAATACAATAAATACATAAATCAATTAAATTATTAACTTCGGTGGCCAACTCATTCCAGGACTAGTGAAACCGCTCAGACACGCATCGATTCTCTAATTCCACAGTTTTATGATATTACACGACTGAATGAGCGCAAGTCTGGAAAGACCGCAAACAGTGATTACAGGGATGACAGAGAACTCTTGCGGTAGAGAAGAGAAGTGCAACGACGTGACGCCACAAAATTCATTGTAAAATGAACATTTTTGTTTAATTCTATAAACTAATGACAACATTTCTCCCAAATTCCAAATTATTTGGCTGTAATAAATAATACAAATTATAAATGTAAAGATGCAGTGCTTTCAGACCTGGAATAATGCAATGAAAACAATGTCCTAGTCATTTTTAAACAACACAATGTTAATGTATTAACTTAGGATGAGTACAGGAATCAATATTTGGTGGAACAACCCTGATTGTCAATCACAGCTTTCATGCATCTTGGCATGCTCTCTGCCAGTCTTTCACATTGCTGGTGGGTGATTTTATGCCACTCCAGGTGCAAAAATGAAATCAGCTTGACTTTGTTTGATTGCTTGTGGCCATCCATCTTCCTCTTGATCACATTCCAGAGGTGTTCAATGGGGTTCAGGTCTGGAGATTGGGCTGGCCATGACAGGGTCATGATCCGACGGTCCTCCATCCACACCTAAATTGACCTGCCTGTGTGGCATGGAGCATTGTCCTGCTGTAAAACCCAATCGTAAGACTTGAGGAACAGTGTCAGAGCAGAAGGAAGCAAGTTTTCTTCCAGGATAACCTTGAACTTGGCTTGAGTCATGCGTCCTTCACCAAAATGAATTTGCCCAATTCCAGCCTTGCTGAAGCACCAGATCATCACCGATCCTCCACCAAATTTCACAGTGGGTGTGAGACACTGTGGCTTGTAGGCCTCTCTAGATCTCCGTCTAACCATTAGAAGACCAGGTTTTGGGCAAAGCTGAAAATTGGACTCATCAGAGAAGTTAACCTTACTCCAGTCCTCTATGGTCCAACCCTTATGGTCTTTTACAAACCTCAGCCTGGACCTTCTTTGCTTCTCATTGATGAAGGGCTTTTTTTCTAGCTTTGCAGAACTTCAGCCCTGTCCCTAGGAGCAGGTTTCGAACCGTTGTCGCATGCACTTCACCCCAGCTGCCGTTTAGCGTTCTTTTTGTAGGTCACTTGATGTCATCCTACGGTTGTTGAGTGACATTCGAATGAGTTGGCAGTCTTCCCATTGAGTGGAGAGTTGTTTTCGTCCTCAGCCGTTCTGTAGTTTTGTTGTCCCCAATGTCTGCTGCTTGACTTTGTTCTTATGGACTGGCATCTTTGAAACTTTAAGGATGGAAGCTACCTGACACTCACTGTATCCATCTGCAAGTAAAGCCAGAATTGAACGCTTCTTTTCCTCACATCCAGCTGGTCCAATTGCAAGAGGATAGTGATGACCACAGCAGTATTTTTTATACTTTTACTCATTAAAACATATTTGGTTCAAGTGATCACCTAATCAGTACCCCACTAAGTAGAATCAGGTGTGCTTGTGTTGGAATTCAACAGACACTGTAATGGCTGTCATACATACATAGAGATGCTGATTTAAGAAAAATTACAAATGTTTCCAGAGCTATATATTTATGCATACTTTACATTTCTTTGAAATTCTGTACAATGATAGTAGCCTATTTATCTGGGATATTATGGAAAACTCTTTTTAAACAAAATTATATTCTGAATTAAAAACACTCAAGAAATTTCAGAGTTTATTAGTACTTAAAATGTTGAGAGTCCCCAGCCACAGGGTGTTGCATCAGGAAAGGCATCCAGCGTAAAAAACATGTGCTAAGTCAAATACCAAAGCGACCCCTAACAGGTGCAGCCTAAAGGCGAAGAAGATTAGTAATTAAATGTTGATAAAAGCAGGTGTAAAAAAATAACATGTAAATTGCAGATGCATGTACTGTACAAGTCAGACCAAACATCTATATGCAGTTTATGAGTTTACACCTATAATCCCAGAAATATACAAAATAATTAAGCAAGAAGCTAAAATATAATCGCATTATGGAACTGAGAACTTTGTTCTTCTTGTTTCCTCCACTGGTCTGGAGAACACTACATAGCAAATAGTATGTTCACACCCGACCTCCACACTCAACATTTAATTTCAAAAACAGCTTAAGATATTCCAACTTACTTTTAAATGCTCCAACTTTATCTGTTCAATTCTATGACTTTCCACAACTGTCTACAGCATGTACTGTCCATACCAGATCACTAATGTCAGTAGAGCATCAGTCAGCCAATCAGGATGAGGCAGCTCAGCCCCAAGGCCCGCCCCCTCCATCGTTTTCATCCTCATTGTCATCTTCTGCATTCATCCCTTTCTTCTTTTCCTTCTTCTTCTTATCCTCCACCTTGTATTTGAGTCTTCGGATGGGGTCTGTCATGCTGCGCATTTTGCTCTCGTCGAATTCCTCATTCATCATGAAGTTCCTATCGATGAGCTCTGCCCCTTCCTGCCAGTTGCGGTAGCAGTCCGTCCCAAGTGTGGAGATTTCTGTCACGGCGTTCGGAGAGAGGATCGAGCAGTCTGGACGCAACACCACCACAGTGGGCAAGTCTTGCACTTCAAACATCACGCCCAGCTCCCTGTGACAGAGACAATGCACATGATACAAAATATCTGCAAAACAGAATTAGCATTATGATATGCCATTTCAAACAAAGAAAGAGTGTTGTGTACTTACTTCCTGTAGGTGTCTTCGTAGGGTAGGAAAAGGCAGCGCTTGGGCAGCTCTTTCAGGAACTTCTCCTGCTGCTCCTCCGATGAGTCTAGAGAGATGTACAACAGAACGAGCTGCGCCGAGCGCTCCACGTAAAACTCATCCGTTAGTTTCTTATAGAAGTCTTTGATCATCGGGGCAAAGTCCTGACACTTCTCACATTCACCAGAGCCAAAGAACAGCATGAGGATCCGGTTCTGAAGACGCAGGATGATCTCGCGCTCGGTGTCCAGCTCATCTTTGTCTTTATTGTTCTTCACCAAAACCTTCCCCAAGAACAGGTCTACCATGACAGGATCTGACGAGAGAGAACATGAGTGGTCATGTTCTGATAAACATTTACTCATATGTTCCTAGTATTAACTTAAAGCTATATAATGTAAGACTGTCACGAACCCCTTTCCTCTGCCCCATCTCAGCTTCCTCACACACGCACACTATCTCCCGTCTCGCACACAGGCACTCGCTTCCCGCTCCCTCGCTCCGCCCCCCTGAGCGCGAACGCTCTTTTTCCTCCATCGGGCTTCCACGCCCAGTTTTGCTTTTACGAGCTCTCGCTCGTAAACGATCTCCCCCCTCTGGCGCACTCGGCTCTTCAGCCTGAACATTATGACCACCTTGCACTCACGCGCTTCCTATCTTCACACATTGTTTACACCTGCACTCACGCGCTTCTTGCCCCCACACATTAGTTACACCTGCACTCGTCTCGTCACCTGTCATTGTTCACACCTGCACCTTCCCCTATAAATACCCAGCACTTCCGTTTCACGGGTGTTGGTTATTGTATGTATTTAGTTCCCTGTATCGTTGCCCTGCTAGTCTCGTCTAGTTTCGCCCCCCCCCCGCTAGTCTCGTCTAGTTTCGACCCTCCTCTTAGCTTACCAGCCCCCTATGTCCGCTTGTTCCCCTCGCTCCCCTGTTTAGTCCTTCTCGCCATAGTTGTTAACTGTTTTCCCGTCTTCGACCCCCTTGTTATATCTTTGATTCCCCGGCTTCTGACCCAACGCTTCCCTCGACTACTCTCTCTGTATTTGCCCTGTTGTGTACTTTTGCCTGCACTGCTTTTAATAATCATTAAAAGCAGTTTTCACCGACATTGTGACTGGCTCATCTTGTGTGTGTGTTCCCGGGTTACAGAATAACCAACCTCACCGTTGACAGTCACAATGCCCCGCGCTCAGGATTCGCGCAGCTCACTCGAGCGGAGAAACACGTCACATTCGGCGCGCGGAGCTACTGTGTGGAGAGAGGACCACGCGCTCTCGGCCCGGGGCAGCAGGTAGGCATAATGTCTGATTTATGTCACCCTGTTTTACCTGTGTCTGCCCCCGAGCCCGTTTATGCATCTAGTGCATTTCTGAGCGCCGTGCACTCTTCGGCGCTAACCTAGGGTTATTTATGCGAGGTAGCGGTTGTGTGGCTCTTAGCCCGCCCTCGACATCATGGACCCAGCGGCCCAACTCATGGTTTTAGCGTCAGGGGAGCCAAACCTTGGAGGCTTATGTCACTGATTTTTGTGCCCTGGCCAGCCAGGTGAATTTTGATGAGGTGGTTCTGAAGGACATTTTTCAAGATGGACTGAATGAGCCAGCCTCATCATACATGCCTGGTGGTCGCTGCTCTCTCAACCTGGTTCAGTTTATTGACCTCGCCTGCTGCGTTGGTTCCTCGTTTACTGTGGGGAGGCAGATACTGAACCAGCGCTTTACACGCCCCCAAGCCTTACACGGCCCCCGCCTTGAAGCCTACTACGGCCCCCGCCTTGAAGCCTACTACGGCCCCCGCCTTGAAGCCTACTACGGCCCCCGCCTTGAAGCCTTACACGGCCCCCGCCTTGAAGCCTTACACGGCCCCCGCCTTGAAGCCTGACACGGCCCCCGCCTTGAAGCCTTACACGGCCCCCGCCTTGAAGCCTGTCACGGTCCCAGTCCCTATGCCTGACACGGCCCCAGTTCCGGGGCCTGTCACGGCCACAGCCTCGAAGCCTGGCACGGCCAGCGAGTCAACGCCCATGCCTGCCACGGCCAACGAGCCAGCGCCCACGGCCAACGAGCCAGTGCCCACGGCCAACGAGCCAGCGCCCATGCCCGCCTCGGCCAACGAGCCAGCGCCCCTGTCTGCCACGGCCGGTGTGCCAGCGCCCATGTCTGCCACGGTCAGCGAGCCAGGGCCTGTAGCCTCGACCGTCCCCATGGCCACGTCCCCTGTTGGCCGAAGACGTAAGAGAAGGAAGAGGGCCCCTTCTCCCCAGTCTCGTCTTGTGTTCAAGACCGCAGAGGGTCCCTCAGAGTCTTCCACGGCTCTGCAGACCTCTGCTCCGCCCTCAGAGTCTCCCACGGCTCTGCCGGGTTCTGCTCCGCCCTCAGAGTCTCCCACGGCTCTGCCGGGTTCTGCTCCGCCCTCAGAGTCTCCCACGGCTCTGCCGGGTTCTGCTCCGCCCTCAGAGTCTCCCACGGCTCTGCCGGGTTCTGCTCCGCCCTCAGAGTCTCCCACGGCTCTGCCGGGTTCTGCTCCGCCCTCAGAGTCTCCCACGGCTCTGCCGGGTTCTGCTCCGCCCTCAGAGTCTCCCACGGCTCTGTCGGGTTCTGCTCGCCCCTCAGAGCCCTCCCGGGCTCCGCCTCACGAGTCTCCAAGGGCCCCTCACGAGCCTCCCAGAGCTCTACCCCTCAAGTCCCTCAGGGCTCCACCCTTCAAGCCTCTCACGGCTTCGCCTCTCGAGTCTCTCCGGGCTCCATCCCTCGAGTCTCTCAGGGCTCCATCCCTCGAGTCTCTCATGGCTCCACCCCTCAAGCCTCTCACGGCTTCGCCTCTCGAGTCTCTCAAGGCTCCATCCCTCGAGTCTTTCATGGCTCCACCCTTCAAGCCTCTCACGGCGTCGCCTCTCGAGTCTCTCAAGGCTCCATCCCTCGAGTCTTTCATGGCTCCACCCCTCAAGCCTCTCACGGCTTCGCCTCTCGAGTCTCTCAGGGCTCCATCCCTCGAGTCTTTTATGGCTCCACCCCTCAAGCCTCTCACGGCTTCAGCCTCTCCGAGTCTCTCAGGGCTCCATCCCTCGAGTCTTTCATGGCTCCACCCCTCAAGCCTCTCACGGCTTCGCCTCTCGAGTCTCTCAGGGCTCCTCCGCCTCTCAGGGCGTCCCCTCTCGAGTCTTTCATGGCTCCACCCCTCAAGCCTCTCACGGCTTCGCCTCTCGAGTCTCTCAGGGCTCCTCCGCCTCTCAGGGCTCCGCCCCTCGAGTCGCTCAGGGCTCCTCCCCCTCTCAAGCCTCTCAGGGCTCCCCCTCTTGAGTCTTTCAGGGCTCCTCCTCCTCTCAAGCCTCTCAGGGCTTCGTCTCTCGAGTCTTTCAAGGCTCCCCCCCTCAAGCCTCTCGAGCCTCCCAGGGCTCTGCCTCCCGAGCCTCCCAGGGCTCTGCCTCCCGAGCCTCCTACGGCTCTGCCTCCCGAGCCTCCTACGGCTCCCCCTCCAGAGCCTCCTACGGCTCCACCTCCCGAGCCTCCCAGGGCTCGGCCACTAGAGGCTCCTATGGCTCTGCCTCCCGAGCCTCCTACGGCTCCCCCTCCAGAGCCTCCTACGGCTCCGCCTCCCGAGCCTCCTACGGCTCTGCTCCCTAGGACTCCAGAGCCTTGTAGAGATTCGCCTCCCGAGCCTTCTACGGCGCCACCTCCCACGGCGTCACCTCCCCCGGCTCTGCCTCCAGAGCCTACCAGGGCTTCACTCCTGGAGCCTTCTACGGCGCCACCTCCCACGGCGTCACCTCCCTCGGCTCTGCCTCCAGAGCCTTCCAGGGCTTCACCTCTGGAGCCTCCTACGGCGCCACCTCCATGGGCTCCACTTCCTGAGCCTTCCAGGCCTTCGCCCCTAAAGCCCCCCTTGGCTCCACCTCCAGAGCCTTCCAGGCCTTCGCCCCTAAAGCCTCCTTCGGCTCCACTTCCAGAGCCTTCCAGGCCTTCGCCCCTAAAGCCTCCTTCGGCTCCACCTCCAGAGCCTTCCAGGCCTTCGCCCCTAAAGCCTCCTTCGGCTCCACCTCCAGAGCCTTCCAGGCCTTCGCCCCTAAAGCCTCCGTCGGCTCCACCTCCGGAGCCTTCCAGGACCCCACCTCCAGAGCCACCTACGGTGCCACCTCTGATGGCTCCGCCTTTCACGGCTCAGCCCGGACTTCCTGACCCTCTACCTGTCCTGTGGCCTCTTCCCTGGCCTCCGGACCCTATTCCTGTCCGGTGGTCACCTTCCAGACCCCCGGACCCAGTCCCTGTCCTCCAGTCGCCTTCCAGACCTCCTGACCCAGTCTCTGCCCTATGGCTGCCCCCTAGACCTCCCGACCACCCGCCTGTCCACTATGTTCCCCCTGACCTTGTCTTGAACTGCCCATTGACCCCCATGGACTGTTTCATTTCCCTTTTGTGCCTTCTGCCCCCCGCGAGCTCACACGCTCGTTCTGTTCCCCGCGAGATCACACTCTCGTTCTGTTCCCCGCGAGCTCACACGCTCGTTCTGTTCCCCGCGAGCTCACACGCTCGTTCTGTTCCCTCGAGCTCACACGCTCGGTCTGTCCCCTTGCGCTCCTCGCAGCCCAGCGTGGCCGTCAGGAGCCGTCCTTTTCAGAGGGGGGAGTACTGTCACGAACCCCTTTCCTCTGCCCCATCTCAGCTTCCTCACACACGCACACTATCTCCCGTCTCGCACACAGGCACTCGCTTCCCGCTCCCTCGCTCCGCCCTCTGAGCCGAACGCTTTTTTCCTCCATCGGGCTTCCACGCCCAGTTTTGCTTTTACGAGCTCTCGCTCGTAAACGATCTCCCCCCTCTGGCGCACTCGGCTCTTCAGCCTGAACATTATGACCACCTTGCACTCACGCGCTTCCTATCGTCACACATTGTTTACACCTGCACTCACGCGCTTCTTGTCCCCACACATTAGTTACACCTGCACTCGTCTCGTCACCTGTCATTGTTCACACCTGCACCTTCCCCTATAAATACCCAGCACTTCCGTTTCACGGGTGTTGGTTATTGTATGTATTTAGTTCCCTGTATCGTTGCCCTGCTAGTCTCGTCTAGTTTCGCCCCCGCTAGTCTCGTCTAGTTTCGACCCTCCTCTTAGCTTACCAGCCCCTATGTCCGCTTGTTCCCCTCGCTCCCCTGTTTAGTCCTTCTCGCCATAGTTGTTAACTGTTTTCCCGTCTTCGACCCCCTTGTTATATCTTTGATTCCCCGGCTTCTGACCCAACGCTTCCCTCGACTACTCTCTCTGTATTTGCCCTGTTGTGTACTTTTGCCTGCACTGCTTTTAATAATCATTAAAAGCAGTTTTCACCGACATTGTGACTGTCTCATCTTGTGTGTGTGTTCTCGGGTTACAGAGACACCTTAAACTATACATTAATAGGTGGTTACCTAGTGCACAATGGTCCGTAATAATAAATGAGCAGGTCATTCGTTTCTGACATGAGAAGGGGCTACAGGGGTCACGAGTTTTCTAACCATGCATACTCTGAACTGTAGACATGTTTTACGTTGTTTGCACATCTGTAATATATCTGTAAGACATATGTCAATACATCTCGGATATAAATTGGACATTCAGCAGATGTCTTGGAGACTTTAACCCAGATAGCACACGTACATCTCTGCGATGTCTGTTTTGGATCTAATTAACATCTGCTAAACATCTTGAAAAGACGAGTTTTACAAGCATTCTAAATCATAAATGTAAATCATAAATCAAAGACATCTGCTGAATATCTTATTTACATCTGTCTTAAAGACATATTGCAGATGAGCAAACCACCTACCAACTTTCCACACCAACTTTCTTTTTCAAAAATAAGAGATGGTTCTCGATGCCTACCCTGATAGCACATGTTCTTCACCCAGACGTCTATTTGATGTGCATCTGGAAGACATATTTTTTAGGTTGTATAGGACGTATCTTCAATACGTCTATAAGATGTTTACTCTCAGATTTCAATAATAAGACATTCAGCAGATGTCTTCGAGACATTTATGATTTAGTGTTTGTATTTCTGATCTTTTTAAGATGTTTAGCAGATGTTAACTAGATTGTGATGCTTTCCAGATGAAATGATCTAGAACAGACACCTCAGGGATGAATGTGTGCTATCTGGGTAGCCTTGTGCCATTCTGTACTCGTCTTAACCTGTAGTTATAATCTCCTACATGTTTCACTACACAAACAAATGGCTTCTCTTTGACCTACACAGCATATGCAGCAGGTCAGTTTTATCAAGGTTTTGTTCTAATAAACTAACAGATATTTTAAAGAAGATCTTTTCCATTCTATGTAGCCCTGTTTGCTTAGATGTAACAGATCCAAACACCTCACCTCAAGTGTCTTGCTGTCCTCAGAAAAGAGTGCGTCGATCACAAGAGAACTGACCATGAGCTTCACTTTCTGCTTTGTAGACGGTGTTGTTGCGTTTCGTCACTTTCACCCCGTTCAGAGATTACATGGTTAAATCCGAACAGCAGACAGTGTCTAGAATCAACCTGTCGATGTGTGAGAGGGTTTACATGTGTTCAGAGATAAAGTGAACTGTTTATCTGTGTGGATGTAGCAAGCAGACCATCTAATCTTTATAAACCCAACGTCATAATCCTATTACGCTTGGATGAGTGAAAGAGAGAGATATTAGACACACAGAGTCTTGGCCGTTTCATCTAAAACAACCGAAGCATCTGCCAAATATGTCACTTACACTACATGCCTGGCTTGTTTCTTATTATCACTATTTTCCTCTTATAAATGAATCGCGGCCTCTCTCTGTGAAGGATTATGACGGAGTTGTCAGAGATCCTATAAGCCGTCTTGTCTGAAAATACACCAGGGCCTTAATCCACTCGAGACATAGTTAAACAAGGACAGAATGCAAGGATATGTTTTAATAAAATGGCTCAATAAAAATGATATAAATCTGTCATCATTTCTGCCATTCTTCTGTGGAACACAAAACTTGCGAAACACCACCAAATTTAAGTTTATCTCTGGTGCGGTAAATCCAGTTCAATACTTTGGTATAAAAGCACATTTTGGAGACATATTAGCTACATGAAACAAATATGTAATGATTATATATTGATACGTTAAAACAAAGGTTTTACTCATAAGTAAACCATACATCACTTTCATTTCTCGAGTTAGTGTAATATGAACACCAGAGGGCACTGTGAGGTGTGGGTGGGAGACATTTCAGCTGTATTTTCTTACATTGAATCCCAGTCTAACCCCTGCATCTGGATCTCCTGCATTACATTCTGCAGGCGTCGTTTGAATAAAAGCTCAAAGTGCAGATCATCTTCAATCACCAGAGACATCTTCAGCCCATGATCTACAATCTACAGATTATGCATTCTTTCTATTATAAATCATTTATTTACACATTTAATATACAAATATTACATAATTATAGGATACATAGTTTACAATAGCATATCATTCTGAATAAGAAAATACTGGACCATTGAATATACTCGTGCTGAAGTGAAACACTGATCATTCGTTCAGCTGATTGATGAAATCTTATGTTTTGTCTGCACAGGAACATCAGAAGTGTTCCACTGAACATCTGCTTGCCAGTCTCTTCACACACTCACCTCCATCCAGATGTTGTAATGAGACCGGTAGCATCACATGTATATGTAAGATGTTCTCTCAGCTGTATATTTGTGGGTAGGTCATGTTTGCTGATGTGCTGAGAGTGTGTACATGTGTTCATGCGAGTGTTTAACTGTCATCCACAGCAGCGATGATCTTACATGTGATCTCTTGATCATACATGAGTTCTCAGCATCTCTCCTGTCAAAACGTCTCAACAGGTTAATCATAAACACCTGAACACTGATCGAACCCATTCAAAAATTGTTATATTATATTTGATTTTATTAAGGCTGTCAATTGAAAATGTTTATTCAGTTTGATTATTTATATAAAAATACACACACACACACACACACACACACACACACACACACACACACACACACACAAATAGCGAATTGATCAGTTTGAAGCTTGAAGTGCCACCTCCATTTTTTTGCGAGTCTCAGCCAGCAGGGGGAAGTAACTGCAACTCCAGCTGTATCGGGGCTCGGCAAGCGTTCAAAGACTCTAAATGAGTTCTCAACTTGACATAGCGTCCTAAAAACATAATGATTAATGAGTGCGGTGATGCTTGTTTAAGTTTTCATTTTTGTTCATGATGGCACAAGTGAGTGCTCAAGAAACATCATCTGACACTCAAGAATTATTTTTAGAAATAAAGCAAAACGAATCAACATTATTTCACTGCAGGGAAAACAGAACCGGAGCAGAACCGGTTTCATATATATATATATATAAGTTGTCATTCTAATAAATATATATTGTATTTGTATACTCATACAAACCTCATATAAAAAATCTTTTATGGTTTTATGATTAAAATTAAGATTTAGATTCACCAAAATAAGACTTTTCACCAAAATTCTTGTCTCGTTTTTTTACACATATTGCTTATTAATTTTAACAATTATAGATTATATAATTATTATTTGTATTGTACATTTTGAGCTAATTTTGAGCTAATCAAATAACTATAATTTTTTTAATGTGGCATTTGAAAAACACTTTTTAAAGGTGACTTTATTACTATGCTATGCTTATTATCATTGTATTATTGTGTTCAAATTGGTATAATACTAAAAAGTCTGCAACCTTTCTCATTACACAGGCCATGTTTATTTTGAAGAGTCAATGGTCGGTGTCTGTTTTTAATCACTCGTATACTCAGGCCTCTACTTCAACCAATCACATTTGAACATCTCATTTCCTCATAAAACAGAAAGGCTGTACAGAAGTTAGGAAGTATTTTGTTTACTCTTGTCTCGCAGTTCTCTTTCGTTTTCTCTGCTCTGATCAGTGAGTTTTTACACTCTCTTTATGGCACTAATGGCACTTGAGGATGATCTGTCATGTCCTGTGTGCACTGAGATCTTTAATGATCCTGTGTTATTGAGCTGCGGTCACAGTTTCTGTCGTCGGTGCAATAAAGATCACTGGACCTCCAGCGGCTCCAGAAACTGTCCCATCTGTCGACAGGTGTCACCACAGAAACCGGTGTCAAATCTGGGCCTTCGGAACACCTGCGAGACATTCCTGAGAGAGAAGTGCACGGAGAGGAAGAGGGATGGAGGACAGGAGTGTCTGAAACATGGAGAGAAACTTCAGTTGTTCTGTCAAACAGATGATCTGGCGATCTGTTCAGAGTGTAAGAAACATGAGCACGTGAGCCACAGAATACAGCCCCTACAAGAGACTGTACGTCAACGCAAGGTACAAATATGCGGTTATATATAATAATCAGGGGCGTAGACTCCGTGGGGGATGGGGGGAGGAAATCAAATCGTAACGTAACGTAATCAAAATGTAATTTATTTATTAGCATATGTATGCCTTTATTAAATAATTACGCTGCGCTCAAAAAAATAAAAAGTAAAATTAAAATTAAAGGTGCAGTATGTAAGATTCAGAAACCCTTGTTATTAGTGACACCTGTGGCCGTTAAGTGAACTGCAGCCTGTTGCTCGCGCTCTTGCGCACACTCCATAGAGACTGAACGTGATTCACCGGCATCATGCTGACAGATGAGGTAGCATAATTAAAATTACACAGTTATGACTGTTTTACTACAAACTTTGAGACTGTTTATTATATTTGACTCTCCACTGCTGCTATACGTCTGACTGTACGAGACTGTAGTTTGAAGTATTCACTTTTCTTTGCATGATACATTGACTGCATTTATATGATAGCCTATGTCCGCGTTAGCTAGCTAGCTTTATCAATAGCTGTTAGCTAAATTTGGTGGATGATGACCGTAGCTGTTTATAAAATAGGCTATACATTATAAATATTTTGACATAATTCAGTATTGATGTGATTCATTTTGATATATCGATGCGCTATTGTTTTATAATAATAGATTTGATATATTTTCTGTATAACCAAGTTATGTTACACTAATGAATGGAGCATTTAGCATTATCTTGAACATTGTCTAGCATTCATTTCATGTGTTATTGTGGTTTAGCTTGCTGAATAATTACAGATTAACATTGACATTAACCTGACTTTTAGTATAAAGAGAAGATCGTCAAAATTATTTAAAAGTTACGAGGCAAGGTAGCTTGCAATTCGTCAGCGTTAGCAGGCAAGATCAAGTTAGCTAAAATGACACTGATCAATCCTTATGGTACTATATTTCACATGCTTTGCAGTTATGTAAGTTTACCTGTCCAATAAGAAGAATGCCAATTCAGGGTCTGTTTTGAATCCCAAAACCGAACTGAGGTCCCTCCAGGAATCAAATGCCCTGCCGATGTTCACTCTAGTTTTCGCTCGTCCACGATCATATTCCCAGATGTGATTCAGTAGATAAATGTTTTTTTGTCTTACTCAGAGTTTGTGTAGGAGTCGGTGTTGTGCTGGATTCATCTCTAAGAGAAAGTTCTAGTGTTGCAGTTTGTTGTCGCTGTTGAGTAGCGGATCTGAAGCGATTACAGTCTGAGGCAAGGTTCTAAGGAGCACGCATAAACCTCACATCCTTTGGGTTTTCCAGGCAAAAACGACCCGCTACCTTCGCATGAAAATCAGTCTACAGGCTTTAATAGGCAACCTAGGAAGTCCGGGAAGGGCTTGTTTTTTAAGTAGCATTACAAGCCGTTCACGCATTGGCAAAAAAGAAAGGCGAATATTACATGAAAAATGCAACATATTGCACCTTTAAGATTATGCTTTGAAATATCATAACAAAATTAAAGTTTAAGTAAATGAAATAAAAAGTTTTATCAATTATATTTAATAAACAAATGCACAAATCCATTTGATGAAATTATGCTGTGAAATTAAAATGCTTACCTAAAAAAAAAAACTATATTATTTCACATGATTTCTTTGCATTTACCATATAATGCATTCAAAGGCCAAATTATGTCAGATAATGCTGCTCAAAAATTAAGATTTAGATTCACCAAAATAAGCCTTTTCACCAAAATCCTTGTCTCGTTTTTTTACACATATTGCTTTTTAATTTTAACAATTATAGATTATATAATTATTATTTGTATTGTACATTTTGAGCTAATTCAGTGGCATTTTTATTACAGTTCAGTACATACAAATAAAAATGTTGAATAGTTGTGTGATTCTTTTCAAAGGGGAAGCTAAAAGCAGCTCTTCGTCCAACTGAGAGGAGCTTGTTTACTCTACAGAACGATACAGCAGTGGATGACAAACTCTCTAAATTCATTCAGGTGACAAACTATAGTAGAGACAACCATTATTTAGTAAACACTAAAGTAAGACTAATAAAATACATATCTGAATGCATGACTGAAAATGAGAACATGATCAAATAACTATCATTTGTTAAATGTGGCATTTGAAAAACATTTTAAATACATTTTTCTTTTACCCAAATTCCAACAGAATCAAGCTCAGCAGACAGAGAGAAGAATTAAGGAGGAATTTAAGAAACTCCATCAGTTCCTCAAAAAGGAGGAGGAGAGCAGGACAGCAGCTCTAAATAAAGAAGAGAAAGACAAGAAAGGAAAGATAGAGAGAAGAAAGAAAGGAAGAATACGGTCACTGTCAGAGAGAGTCAGAGAGGTGGAAGACGCATTAAAGGATGATGACATCACCTTCCTTCAGGTTGGAAGTGACATTTCGTTTTCACATACTCGCAAATTCTGTGTTGGCTACATTTTGTTTTGTTATTTTACAACCATCACTAATTTCACTGCCTTGCTGTGTATTCTTACAGAATTATAACAGTATACTGAACAGGAATTTATTTTATTCTTTATTAAGTAACCTGATCTCATAGAAATGTTACTATAAATACATTGTTGCAATATGATTTTCACATGGCTTTTTGTACATAAAAGAAATTTACATGGCTTTTTTTGTACATGCCGGCATTTTCTGGAGAAATGAACACTAGAGACGTGTGATAGATTCCTAGTTCTCTCGTTGAACGAGGAAGCAAGAGCCCGATAAACAGTTTAACATGAGTCTTTATTTCACACACTTTTCAGTGTAGTACACACTTCTGGCTTTTCAGCTCCAATGAAATCACACACACGCACAGTCAGCTTTGTGTGTCGCCCTCTCTCTACTCAGGCTGTCTGGATTGCCCTTGCAATCCCTCCCTGCTCTCACTGCAAACACAAAACAGCTGTTAGTGGTGATTAACCAAAGGTGTCCCACAGGTGTCAATCCTTAAAGTCACATTATCAGGTCAAAAACACTTTTTGCCCTGTTCCTCACACAATGCTATCTTATGACATTTAAACAGTTATACAATAGCTTATGACTAATTTTAACATGTGCATTACATAATCAACTACATTTACAGGCTTGTTCGAGTGTGATTAAATTGTGCGGTAACTCAACTGATAGAGCGTTTCCACTCAGTGGATATTTCACCTTGGAACTGCTGCAATACGTCTCATTATACTATTTTAGCAAAAATATTGCCACAGTCATGTAAATCTCAAGAGCTCAGGCTACAATACAGTCCTTACTCTGAGGTGTGTGTATACGTGTGTGTGTTTAGAATTGAGAATACACTCCCAGATGCACAGATCAGTTCAGAAGCTCTCATGGATATTCCTAAACATTTGGGAAACTTGAAGTACAATGTATTGGAGAAGATGAAAGACACCTGTCCTTACTGTAAGTACCAGACATCTTTTTAATTTACTGTAAGGGCTCTCAAGGAGTGTTGGACAGATGCATAAGCTCTATTTTGAGCATTCAAAATTGGGATGCAGTGAATAGGTTTTCTAAAAGCGAAACTGGACCAGCATCTCTGAGATTCTCATTAGTCAGTGGATGCCTACATTAGAGTGTTGATGTAAATGTTGAAATATTCTCAACTTTTGTCACAGTGATGGAGTGACACTTTCGCCAACCCATTTATCCTCTTCTGTAGAGGCTCTACGTCTATCTGACGGCCCTTCCCATTGAAATCGCTGCAGTTGTAACTTTCTCTGATGCAGCGAAATCTCTTAAGAACCGATTTTACCATGCAAAGGTTATCTAACAAGAGTCTTTCTTCTAATGTTTGCAGACCCTGTAATCCTGAATCCAAACACAGCTCCACCAAACGTCAGAGTTTCAGATGACCTTTCCTCTGTGAGCTTATGTTCCTACAGGCAGGATGACCCGAACCTTCTTCCTCTGCACAGGAATCGTATGGTGTTGGGGAGTGTTGGTTACGGTGATGGCGTTTACACTTGGGAAATTGAGGTGGGAAAGAGTCGACACTGGAGCCTTGGAGTGTGTTTTGGATTGTTGGAAAAACCTGTTCCGCAACCTGAAATTGTCTTCTGGGGTATCAGACGTGATGGTGACATGTACAAATTTCTGAACACTCCGTTAGGGTTTAAGATGACGTTGAATCCTGAAGTAGTGCGAGTGCAGCTGGAGGATGATTATGACTGGAAGGGCAGATTCTGGAGGAATGTGACTTTTTTTAATGCTAGGACTAATTCACATTTTGCAACCATTACTGGAGTCCCCTCTATGTGGGAACACTTCCCATTTGTGATCCCAGAAGATCAATCGTCTACGCTGCATATAATCCCAGGTAACAATGGTCCGACCGTTGAACTGGTTGAACAGAAGCCATCTTTCCTGGAGAGACACAGATTCTCGATTATCATCTGTGTTTGTTTTATTGTGGCTATATTCATATTTCTGTCATGGAAGATTGAGATTCTTGACAAATGAATATCTGTAGAAATTGAATGTGTTGTTTACAGTAGGTATCGTAATGATCTGTTATACCTGTCCATCTGGCTTCCTGTAGGAAATGGACTTCCTACAATCACACAGCAGAAACGATGGTTATGGGCTGTCTAAACCCACTTATTTTAGGGATATGGTGTCGACTTCATCTGTTGCATTCAATTTTAGGGAATGCACATGTATAATCCTGCTTAATTGTTGGGAAATGTTTTTTCTCACCAAGACTGTCGAATGTATCTCTGTTCAATAGTACGTATGTAGTTTAAATCACCTAATCGCAGAATTTGTCAAAGTTTGACAGATCCCTGTTAATCTGAATATCAAAAAGTTTAGTTTGAAGTGTTTAGCACCAAGTAAACTAGATTTCCACAACCAAAGCTATATATTTACTGCTTTGTTTTCTGTCTGGAAATAAAAGTACTCATTATTTTTGAACTTGAGAAATGTGTTCATAAAGTTTGTTCACATTTTCTGCAAATGGATTTGCTATTGACTGTTCAATCAAGAAAACTACTGACACACTTTGAGATTAGGATCTATATATTATTCTCATTACAATGGCCAAATGGAGGACTGCAACTGGTTCTGTTGGTCTCCGTACACTCCCATACACATAATAATATAATATATATCATTTTAATGTTGAAAGTTTGGTGCTTTGTATCTTTGGGATTGCTCATCTGTAACCATCTGAAACACGAGTAATGATTCTGTTTGTCACTCATCATCAATGCATCATTGCTCTTATATCCTCTTATATGTGTAAAAACATCATGTTTGCTTTGGTCTTGTATTTTGGTTTTCTTCAATAAATGTCTGCACATGAATCATGTTTCCAGTCTGCTGTTTTACAGTTGAAGTTCAGATGTATGAGTTAGAGATCTGGATTTAGTGTTTTGATGAGTTCAGCGTTTAACTGTCACCTGATCCAGACAGACATATTTCATCTCTGACATGTATATATGCACACACACATTCTCTCTTGTCTACATCACACACACACACACACACACACACACACACACACACACACATACCCGATCCTGAAAACTGAACTCTCTCTCTCTCTTTAAGATTCACATCACAGGCTGCTCTCCTCCACTTCATGTGTTTCTCCTCTTCTCTCTATTCTTCATTACTTCTCTCTTTCACTCTGAATGGATAACTTGTTGGTGGCTCCGGCACTGGACGGGGGTCTCTGTAAGTCTGTGTGCCCATCAGAGTCAGTCGTCTGTGGGGATCACGGCCAGAGTTTCTCCCTGTTCTGTCTGGATGATCTGAGTCCAGTCTGCAGTGAGTGTGAAGAATCAGACACACATGAAGGACACAGAATTTATCCCATTCAAGAGGCACTGCACGACTGCAAGGTAAGACAAACACACACACACACACACACACACACACACACACACACACACACACACACACGTTCACTAAATCAGGACAGACTAGATACTTCTAAACAAACTTCTTCACAAACTTGATTCAACACAAATGTAACTGTCAGTTTTCATGGTAAATAATAATTTCACATCTAAAAAAATTATAATTGACTTATAACAATATTTAAAGTAAAAATGGCATCATATTTAATATATTTACTCTATATTTCAAACATTTAAGTTTGAAACAAGTCACAGTTTGCTGTAAATCACACTGGGGCACCTAATAAAATCTTCTGTAATGCCACTACATACATTATAAACTGTGTCTGTGGGAGGATTTCAACAGTACTGCTAATAATAATTGTGTTTGCCGTGTAACACCTGAGATCTTGTCATGTCAGATATGTCCCTGACCTTCAGCTGCTGGCTGTATACATGTACATATATATGTAGATCATGTCATCGGTGTGTGTTTGTACATGTGAGCTGCATGTTCTTCTCATGTCACAGATTCTTGAGAAACATTTGTGTGTTTATTCCTGCAGGAGGAGATCAAGACTTCAGTCAATGTGCTGAAACAGAAGATCTGGACATGTGACCTCATCAAACACACCTGTCAATCTGCCATTGAGCACAATCAGGTCACTAAACAATGTGCCGAACAACCAAACTGATATATCTATAAACCACTTTACAGGACATTTAGAGGAATATTCTGGTTAAGCATTTGTGGCATGTCCTTTTATTCTATAAGTGAATTACTGTCCTCTTTTTCTTTCTCTCTTTATGTAAAAAGTCAGAAAGGATTTTCATGACAACTCAAAATCATTTGCATGAAATAACAAAATTATAAGATACTGTAAGACTTGGCACATACAAAAAGGATGTTTATTCCCATACAAACCTACCAGTGGTAAAGACGCTGACTACCACCGCTGGTGTCGTGAGTTCAAATTCAGGATGTGCTGAGTGACTTCGGGTCTTCTAAGCAACCAAATTGGCCCTGTTGCTAGGGAGGGTAGAGTCACATGGGGTAACCTCCTCATGGTCGCTATAATGTGGTTCTCGCTCTCGGTGGGGTGTGTGGTGAGTCGTGTGTGGATGCCGCGGAGAATAGCGTGAAGCCTCCACACGTGCTACGTCTCCACGGTAACGCGCTCAACAAGCTACGTGATAAGATGCGCGGATTGACGGTCTCAGACGCAGAGGCAACTGAGATTCGTCCTCCGCCACCCGGATTGAGGCGAGTCACTACAACACCACGAGGACTTAGAGCACATTGGGAATTGGGCATTCCAGATTGGGGAGAAAAAGAAACCAACCAATCAACAAATAAACTGAATTTCAAAATTGAGCTAATCTTCCATCTTAGACTTTAAGAAAGTAAACATCAATGAACAGGTGTCAGTTTGAGTTTGAGCATAAAAGTTAGGAAAAATTGTTACAACATTGTTTGTTGCTTCGTTTATTTTTCTCTGTGGGAGTAAAAGTCATGTGTTTTTGTACAAACCAACGTGTACGATTTTTAACCATCTTGTACTAAAGACTTTTACAGACTTGCCATCCCTGATGTGTATAACTTTTTGAGTGATCTATTCATCTGAGTCTCAATACGTGATCTCTGCTGTAGACTCAGGCTCCGCAGACGGACACACAGATGAAAGAGGAGTTTGAGAAGCTTCATCGGTTCCTGAAGGAGGAAGAGGAGCGCAGGATCACAGCTCTGAGAGAGGAAGAACAACAGAAGAGTCAGACAATGAAAGAACAATCTCAGAAGATAGATCAGATCATTGAATGCATCTCCAACACCATCAGAGCCATTGAAGAAGGGATGAAGACGGATGATGTCGACTTTCAGGAGGTAATCTGGAGATCCGATCATCTTAATTAAAGAAAGAATTTTCTGAATTCACACAAACTTGTTCTTCTTTTCAAGGGCTTTGAAGAAACGGCCAGAAGGTATCCAATTGTTTGGTTTTGTTATACTGTATATCAATGCTTTTGTTTGTTTTTTCAGTCATGTTTGTTGAATGTTGTTGTAGAATATGGAAGTGTAAACAGAAACCAGAGGAACAATTTGGATCTTTGATTAATGTGTCTGAACATGTGGCCAATCTGAGATTCAAAGTGTGGAAGAAGATGTTGAGGATCGTCAGCTACAGTGAGTGTGTGTGTATAGAAAGTGTGTGATTTTGCATGATTTTGAAAAATGAGGTAAACAATTTTATTACACATCTCTTTGGAATAATTTTGATTCTGATTGGACAATCGCAGAATTTTGCAGTCAAATATTTTTTAATTGTGACCGCTAATTTGTTCTTTTGAGTGTTGTCCCTGCAATCTCCTACAATGTGCTATATTCATGTCCGTCATATCGAAAAATTTCAACCCAAATCAATCTCTCTCTATCTCTCTCCATGTCTAGCTCCTGTCACGCTGGATCCTAACACCGCATCCTCCTCCTTGTACATTTCTCCTGCTCTCAATCAGGTCCTGCATCTCGAGGACCACCAGCCTTTCCTCCCCGCTGTTCCTGAACGCTTTGACCCCTACACGTGTACTCTGGGGTCAGAGGTCATGAGCTCTGGGCAGCACTCTTGGGTCGTAGAGTTGGGCGACAGTTCCAACTGGACACTGGGTGTGGCCGAGGTGTCAATCAAGCGCACAGAGATGTTTGAGGCGTGTCCAGAAGAAGGCCTTTGGGTCATCAGCGTACGGGACGGCGAGTACTGGGCGATGACATCACCCTGTCAGCGTGTGTCATGTGACGGGCACAGACCGAAACGAATCAGGGTGTGTTTGGACTGTGATGATGGAAGACTGGAGTTCACAGATCCGGATCATGAAGCTCATCTGTTCACATTTACACTCTCTTTCAGAGATGCTTTAGTGCCGTACATCGAGACGATCTGTAAAGGGAAGCAGCTGGAAATTTTACCAAAGACGGTTTCAGTGGAAGTGGAGAAACAAACAGTTCCGGATGATGATAACTGAATTATTTCTGAAAGCTCACATGATTTCAAATTGATTCTCTGTAAATAAATGTCTGAGGAAGTTTAATTTTAAGTTATACTTCATTTTAAGGATATACTGTATAGTCCTGTAGTTTCAATACATGAGCAGTTGTACAGTCACTTGTGTAATGCTGGTCTTTAAACAGAAAATTAACGAATAAACTAGTTTTAAAAATGGCTAACTACAATGAAAAACAAGCAAACATTTTAAATACACACATATATATAATTTATTTCTCCTTAATTCACAAGATGAGGACTGCATGAACAGGAGATTCATAGCAGTACATGTACTATGTTTCTGTCTTTTTTTTAATGTCATCAAAAAATCCACTCAAAGCCAAGATCTCATCTTGAGTTTTTTTCTTGAAGGAAAAAATAAACAATAGATTTGTCAGAAAATCAACAAAGCATAACCACCAATAATGTTATTTATCACTAATTATTTACCATTTTTTTTATTTAATATACTTAAAATGACATTATTCATTCTTAGCAAGAGGTCTTCGTGGTTAATTTAGCAAGGCAACAAGTGAGGAGAATTGCTTAATTGATATATTTGTTTTCTGTGGGTGAAGAGGAAAAACAAGGAAAATTAATTTATGAAATCCATGGTTATGACCATTTTTTAAAGCTAAGATATATTAAACAAGTGTAATACTTTAATACTAAATAATAATGTAGTGCGTGTAAATAAAAAACAAAACATGCACTGTCACCAAAATCCGCATGGGATTAGATCCAGTACGTCATCGCGCTACAGTCTGCAGTGAGGATCCTGTCGAAATATGAGCAAACAACAACAACAGCAGATCTGAGACTCGCCTGAGAAATGTGATGATGATGATGATGATGATGATGATGATGATGATGATGATGATGATGATGATGATGATGATCTGCGCCAGTAGAGGGAGATTGTTCAACTGGATTGACGCATTTTACACCTGTGAATCAAATAGACAGTGTTGTGTTGATGATAACACATAAACCTCTCAGTTTACATGAATACTTTTTCGACTAGAGGGTGGCAGTGAAGTTATGTTTTTTTTTTTTGTTGTTTTTTTTTCGTCTGGGTGGACTAAAACATTTGTTTTTACAAAATGCGTCACAAGCAAAACCGAAAGTGAAGAGAAAAACATTGTGAGTCTTTAACCAGAAACATTTTGAGGTAGTTTCACGTGATATGTTTCATACAACAATGTATTCATATTTCTGTTTGAGTTTATAATATATTATATGATGTATTTCTGTAGTTCTTTACAGGTGATTTCAAGCCGGATCTTTATATTCCGGATGTGCAAACAATCTGAGGTCATCAAAATAGTGGACACGTGATCATTGAGGCATTTATGATTGAAACAAATAACATAAACTTTATGTTCACTTAGACTGGTGACATTTAGATACCTGTTTCAGTTTATTGTAGACTTAAAGTCATCATGTGGAATGGGTTTATATCCTGATAGTGACAATAAAAGTTTAAAATCATGTGATTCTGGATGATGATAACTGCATTATTTCTGAAAGCTCTCGTGACTTCATATAGAAACTCTGTACACAAACATATCTGATACTATTCAGTATGATAATGCTCACATAACACTGATGACATCAGAGCTCAATGATTTCATTATGTTTGAAAAAGGGAACTTAAAAAAAATGGTTTGACAAAAGGTGTGTCCCAAACCGCACACATCTGCTCTATTTGATGTCATTTTGAAGTGTAAGTAGTGCGAGTAGTGTGTGGTGTAGTCGGGGCCATAGGCACGTATATATATACACTGGCGGCCACAAGACTGGAATAATGGACAGATTTTGCTCTTATGGAAAGAAATTGTTACATTTATTCACCAAAGTGGCATTCAGCTGATCACTGTATAGTCAGGACATTAATAATGTGAATAATTACTATTACAATTTGTAAATACATTTCAGAACTTCTTAAACTACTTCAAAGAGTTCTCATCAAAAAAATTCTGCACGTGCAAATGACAGCTTTGCAGATGTTTGTTATTCTAGCGGTCTGTTTGTCCAGATACTCAGTTGGCATTTCACCCCACACTTCCTCTAGCACTTGACCTTTCAACCCACACTTCCTGTAACACTTGACCTTTCACCCCACACTTCCTGTAGCACTTACCATAGATGTATCTGTCTTGTCGGGCACTTCTCACGCACCTTACAGTCTAACTGATTCCACAAAAGCTCAATGGGGTTTAGATCCGTAACACTCTTTTCCAAATATCTGTTGTCCAATGTCTGTGTTTCTTTCCCCACTCAAACCTTTTCTTTTTCTGTTTCAAAAGTGTCTTTTTCTTTGCCATTCTTCCCATAAGAGTCTTCTCTTTACTGTTGTACATGAAACTGGTGTTTAGCGGGTAGAATTCAATGAAGCCGTCAGCGGAGGACATGTGAGGCGTCTATTTCTCGGGCACAGACCGAAACTAATCAGGGTGTGTTTGGACTGTGATGATGGAAGACTGGAGTTCACAGATCCGGATCATGAATCACATCTGTTCACATTTACACTCTCTTTCAGAGATGCTTTAGCATTTAACATGTTAACACATTATCCAATCAAAACCGAAAGTATAACAATAAGAAAACACCATTATGAACATTTAACCCAAAATTTGATATTAAAACGCCTGTTCATTCTGTGGTAGAAGCCATTTTACGGTACAACAAAGTATCATGACATCAACAATATGTGTGTAAATGTTACTTCTCTATGTATGTATGTTTACACATGCTTGTTTTTTTCTCTTTCACTCTCTCTGATTAGGTTACAGTTATTGGTTCTCTGAGCTGCCAATCTTCACTACCCTGATGACATCATATCTCTCTCGACCAATGGAGGGTGCTTCCTACCTTTTAAAAGCCAGTTGAATTTATGGGTTTGTAGCCTTTAGGTTGCATAACAGCTTTGCCTGTTAGCTCCCTGTTGTGTGTATTGTTACGTGCTCATTGTGACCCGTGATTTACTTAGTCACTCGTTACACATTTACTGTTTATTTGACTTTATCTCTCTTTCTTTTGGAACCCCTTTTTTGTGCTTTTTTTTAAGAAAAGGAGGGATGAGACGAAATAAAAAAAATGTTGTGTTAATCAATATTATGCCACAAATGTTGCCAATTGAGCTTAACTTGTATTGAGCCCGGAACATTCCTTTCAATAGTAGCCAATGTGTCATTTGGACCCAGCATGTTTTTTTATTCATTTATTTTTCTGTTGTTCATTTCATGTAATAAAACACTTTAAAGCACTTTGTACTTTAAAAAAAATGTAAAAACAATGAAGGTAGTCTTATGTTTCGTGCAGTGTGGGCATAGTACTTGCATTCATTAATGATGCATGAATAAGTCAAAGAATTAATCAATGGATGAATCACCTCATACTAAAACTGCAATTATGAACCAGAAACACACACAAAGAGTCCTAAACCTGAGTTCAACTTAATAGAGCATTTGGACAATAAAAACATGTCAATGATTCATGCTGCAACAACCCCCTTAAATCTATTTCTATCTTGTTTTTATTACGCACTTCTCCTGCCTTTGGAAAATATTCTTGAGTTTTATTCATTAGCGATGGGAAGATCAGACCATTTTACAGACTTGGATCATTGAATGACATTCAGCACGATGAACGAACCTTTATTCAAGTCATTTCATTCATTAGTCACGTGACAGCCCCTATAGGCTCTACATTTACACCCTTCTTTGCTTTTGGCCACCCCTGTACTCTTGGGCATATTTACATCTCTTGTGTCTATCTGCCATCAGTCTACAGGTAAATAAATACATATATTTACACTCACTGAGCACTTTGTTAAGAACATTATGGTCTTAATAAAGTGCCCGATGTGGTCATCTGCTGTTGTAGCCCATCCACCTCATGATTTGACGTGCATTCTGAGATGCTCACTGCAATATTACAGAGCGGTTATCTGAGTTACTGTAGACTTTCAGGCCATTCTCTGCTGACCTCTCTCATCATCAAGGCATTTTCATCCACAGAACTGCCACTCACTGGATGAACTTTGGCAAGTTAATTCTAGAGAGTGTTGTTCCTGAAAATCCCAGGAGATCAGCAGTTACAGAAATAATCAAACCAGCCCATCTGTCACCAACAATCATGCCACAGTCCAGATCACTGATATCACACTTGTTCCCCATTCTGATGGTTGATGTGAATATTAACAGAAGTTCCTGACCCGTATCTGCAACATTATATGCACTGCTGCCACACGATTGGCTGATTAGAACATCGCATGAATAAGTAGGTGCACAGGTGTTCTGAAAAATGTCAGTGAGTATATTTATTATGTATATGTATAAATGATGTATATTTTTATTAATAAAATCTGAAAGAACAACTTAATAGAACTACCAAGACAAATATGTCAATACCATAACAACCATAGCTTGTTTGGCAATGACAAAATATGTTTCAGGTTTGACAATTCAAGCTGATCTTGCCGAGTGTTGGTCATTTCAAACAGCATCCCAGCGCTGGCTGGAATAACGATTTAAAGTTAAATGCAGAACACATTAATTGATCGACTGGAGTCGTGTGGATTACTTTTATGCTGTCTAAATATGTCTTTTGAACCGTCAAAGAGTCAGCAGCCTGATGGCACACACTCACTTGCATTGTATGAACAAAAAGTTGAAATGTGCTTATAACAGGGCTGCCCGATTTGAGGAAAATGTCATATTGTGATTATTGAGTTTATGATGATTTCACTTTATGGGTAAGAGGTAATATATTCTCAAACAGTTTATTCAAATGATTTACAGATAACAACTCATTCTGTAGTATTCATTATTTTAGGAACCATACCTGCTCTTCAGGTTTGTCCCGGATAATCTCATTTCATCTACAGTACAAGGTCTGTCTCTTTGCATAATATATTTTGATGAGGGTGTTGCTATGTTCATCAAGAGATGTCATAAAGGATGTTTTGAGGTCCACAAATGTAATTCTTTTGAACTCAGCACAGACCTGAGGGAGTGAAAGAGAAATTAATTAAGTCATTAAACTAACAAGCAATCAGGACAGATAATTTATAGACGCTTCATGTTGCTTACTTGCTCCTCCAAAGAGAGGTCAGGTCACCTTTCTTTGATGACAGAGACCTAGCGCTGACCATTGACTTTATTTTCATACACCCGGTGACACGGCAATGGTGAACATTGAGGAATGTGAATAAATGTGAATTGTGTTAGAAATGTGTTTGCTCTGTAGGCATGTTTTTAAAGTCTAAAAATCCCCAAACAACACAAAGTTTATCTTCTTTGCACGAGTAAATATGTGGATGGATTTGCCTTTTCTAATGGGAGGGCAGTTCCTCCATTACTGGAACTATTTGCAGGAATAGACAATAAGATTGATTGAACTCAAATTAAATATTTTGCTGAGGTTTTGTTGAATTAAATTGATAAGCATTGTTCACAAAACTCACATTTTATTTTTATGATTAAAATATTTGGTAAGGTTGAATAAATGTATTAAAAGTAGTTGTACTGAACTTTTCATTGATTTTTGATCAAGCAACACAACAAAATCTATTAAGCTTGTTTCATTTAATCTTTAGTCATTTAAACGTTGTTTTCAAGAGCAACAATTACCTTTACATTTATGTTTATTTATTTGTGCTCTGTAATAAAATATAATCTGCCAGCATCATGTGACGTGACGTTCAGTCCAAACGGGCAGTCCCTCCTCTGGTCGGAGTAAAACACAACTCGTGACATTATTAGCGAATAACTACATCTACTACACCTTATCCAGGTAACTAAAACCGAAAGTAAAGAAGAAGAAGAGACGCCATTCCGAGGCGTTGTGCCGAAACACTGGGAATATTTATACGACAGTATTTCTGGTAGGTTCAGAGGGCATTTTTCATATAACACTGTTGTCATATAAAAATCATCTGCAATTTGGGTTTCTGCAGCTGTTTACAGGTGATTTTAAGCATATATTTATATTCCGACTGTGTACAGCACCTGAGGTAAACAAAATGGTGGAAACTTCGACGACTAGTGATTCTCTTAGACTGGTAAAATGTAGTTCTTTTAGTTTTTTATTATTATTATTATATATTGTTGACTAAAAGTGA